>NC_067480.1:14347406-14479176 GCF_947179515.1 Apodemus sylvaticus
CTCATCCTACTCATTGTGTCATAAATAATCAAAGGAGTCCGCAGAACTAGAAATAGTACAGGTTGTCAGAGGTGCCTTGAAACTCATTTCTAACAATCCAAACTCTCCAGTGTACATGTAGCCAAGGACACTGCTGATTTCATCATACTGCAGAGAATTGCAGAGGAATGATGAGACTAGGATTGCCTATACAGTTCCCTTTTCATTCTATGTATCTAAACACACACACACACACACACACTCGCACACACACATGCAAACATGCAAACATTATCTACACATGCACATCTACACATAGACACACATGCACACACACACATCTACACACATACACATCTACACATGCACACACACATATGCACACACACATGACAACTATTTACAAAGGTACAAAGGCTAAATAATACATTTACTTAAATCTCATATTAAAACATTAGCCAACAACTTTTCCAAATGTATATTTATATCCAAAAATCCCTTAATAATATATTCAAAAGAAATTGAAATATTATCCATCATTTAAAAGCTAAAGATTCCTAACATTATAAATACTTACCTAAGTAACAATTTACTCATACATAAAAGAAGAAAAACATTACTTGATTTTTTAAATATTCAGAGGAAGATAACACATTAACAGTATAGTTCATAGATGTACAATGGTTTTCTTTCTTTAAGGAAAATGATTTATATATATAATATATATATATACTTACATTTTATATAAAATTCATTCTAATGTTTATTTTGTACCATCAAAGACATTTTAAAAACATTTATTCACAGGATTATAGTGATTATAGTATGATCTATAAATAATTAATGTTAGTTATCCATTTAAAAGTATTTTTACTTTTTAATAAAACTTCATTTCCACTAAGTCCACAAGATATTGGCAAAGGTGATGAAACAGTAAAGCAATGCATTTTTAAAATACATTATTTTCTAAAATTTTCTAAATATATTAGTGTTGATTTAATCTATTTACAATAAATACAGAATCATACAGGAATATAAAAAATTACTTTTCTTTTTAAATATCTAATCCAAAACTCTTTTGACTCTTTGTGGTAAATAAGTTAGAGAAAAACAACGAAAGTCTATAAGAAGAAAAGGAGTGATTACCTCAAAAAATAAAGCCCAAAATGAAGGAACTGTTTCTGTTTATTGCATCCATAGGAACCAAATCTGATATCGTCTCTAAAGTATATACATCTCTTAAATACTTTTCCTTGTTTCTGACCTAGTTCAGCTTTCCTATGAGACTCAGTCTCTTTCATTTAAAATGATTACATCTTTCATTCAAGAATCTCACAGTTCAGTGGGAGTAGCCCCAAGTCCCTCTCCAGTCAGCCTTGCTAATCCTTCTGGGCAAGTTAGGATAACATTCGGCAGCATGACATCACTGATATATTTTCCAGATCTAGAAGGCACTGGCTCACCTGGCTGAGCACATCTATGCATTTCTCTCAAGCTCTTTTGTAATGCAATCACATCAGCAGACTCAGGTTAATCTGTCATATTCTGTCTGTTTCAGTTTTTCTAATTTTCTATATCAATTTTATTTTTTTCCTCTTTTCATTACTGTCTATTTGGGTCACACATGAAATTACCTTCATTATGGCAGGTGTGCTGCTTGGTGGTATAGTGCTTTCGTTATATGTATGTATGAAGCTCTGGATTCAGTCCATAGCAACATGTACACACACGAACACACACACAGATGCAGAAACAGACACACACAGGAACACACAGACAAACAAACACACAGAGACATACAGACACACCAACACATAGAGAAACATACAGACACACCAATACAGAGAGACACATACATACACACACAAACACACAGAGACACACACAAACACACAAAGAGACATACAGACATGGCATACAGTCACACAGAGAGATACATATATACACACCAACTCACAGAGAGATATAAATACACACACACAAGCACATACACACAGACACAAACACACACAGATACATACAGACACACACATACAAACACACATACAGATACACACACAGACAGACACACATACAAAGTCACACACAGACACAGACACACAGACATACACAGGTACAGGTATACACAGACACACACACACATACACACACATACACACACACACACACACACACACACACACACACACACCTTCCTTAGTGTACATTAGGCTCAGATTAATTCACAGCCTCAAATGACCTAACATTCAAAGTAGATGTTCACTAAAATCCATTTTCATTCTGTGTCCATTTCTAAGCAAGTCTATACTTCTTGTGTAGTCTTTTCCTTTGGTTTGAATGCAAACTGTCCCCAGTAGGCTTAGGTGTTTGAACACCTGCTTTACAGCTGTGAGTTTTTGCACACTGTGGAATTTTTAATATATGAATCCTTACTAGAGGACAAGGTTTACTGGGGAGAAGCTGAGGTCTGGCTCCATTTCTTGTTGGCCCAATTAATTTACTGTCTTCAGATGAACTTTGACTTACTGACTTCCCTTCTTCTTCCCCATAAAGAGTATATCCCTTCAAATTGTATTTTATGATAAGGTGTAATAACTTCTCCTCCCCCCCCTTTATAGTGCTTTTCATCACAGTAAGGAGAAAAATAACAAGAAAGGAGAAAAAAAATCCTTAGAGCAGCTTAATTTCCCCGAGACAAACTTCCCTATTGACATTGTAACATTTCATCAAAGACATGTAATGGATCCTTTATATATTCTTTTTTCCCATTTATTATTGGTTGTATAATTTATTTTCAATTGAAATGCTATCCCCGTCCCTAGTTTCCCCTCTACAAGACCCCTATCTCCTCTCCCCTCCCCTACCTCTATGAGGGTGTTCCCCAACCTACTCATTCACTCTTGCCTTAGCACCCTAGCATTCCCCTACCCTGGGACACTGAGCCTCCCACGTGACCAAGGGGCTCCCCTCCCAGTGAGGCCAGATATGGCAATTCTCTGCTACATATTCTGCTGGAGCCATGAGTTCCCCACCACAACTGTGTACTCTTTGGTTGGTGGGAGCTTTGGGAGTCTGGTTGGTTTTTTTGTTGTTCTTCCTATGATGCTGCAAATCCCTTTAGTTCCTGCAGTCCTTGCCCAAACTTCTCAACTGGGGTCCCCAAGTTCAATGTTTGGCTGTGTACATCCATCTGCCTCTGTATTTGTCCGGATCTGGCAGAGCCTCTCAGGAGACAATTATATCCGGCTCCTGTCAGTAATCACTTTTTGGCATCAGCAATAGTGTCTGGGTTTGGTGTCTGCAGATGTGATGGATCCCTAGGTGGGGCAGTCTCTGGATGGCCTTTTCTTCTGTTTCTGCTCCACTCTTTGTCCGCACATTTCTTTTTAACAAGAGGAATTCTAGATTAATATTTTTGAGATGGGTGGATGACCCCATCCCTCAACTGGGGGCTGTGCCTGTCCACTGGATATAGTATCTACAGGTTCTATTGTTGTGGATGGGATTGATGCTGTTCTTGTGAACCCATCCCCTAATGAATAAAGGAGCCAATCACTGGGAGATGAGGTGGGACTTCTGGGTTGGTCAGAGGAAGAGAGGAAGCAGGAGAGAGTGATTTCCTTTTGGAACCAGGACAGTAGAAGTGTAAGATGTAGCTGCCAGAGTTTCCTAGTATCATGGCAAATCCACCAACAGAGGGATCTGATTTTAATAATGCTTACAAGATTAGGTTTTAGTTGTTGTGCCCAGAGATTAAGTTACCATTGTTTCTGAGGTTTGTGTTGAGTTTTCCTTCACATGGAGGCTCATCTGATTTCAAGGGAGAAAGGTATGGAGGCAGCCAAGTGTAGGTATGCCTGGGGTGCACCACAAAGGCGGTGGGGGATTTGAAACAAGGGGATGGCATGGTAGCAATTCACCAGTGGGAACATAGTGAGCTGGATGAAGAGATTGTGGAGTTCAGAGTCAGAATCTACACAGAATAAAAATAGGTCAGCCATTACCTGCCAGCGCCTGGCTAGCCAGACCACCAGAACAGAGGCACAAGTGCAGGAATGTGCTGGTCCTACTTTTTTAAAATACTTTCTGGAACATTCTATCTTCCCTTTGTGGGGTATTTCAGCTGTTGTCCTCCCTATTGGGTCCTGGAAACTTTTTGGGTCCCTGGCATCTGGGACTTTCTAGTGGCTATGCCCAGTTCCCCCTCCCCCACTGCTAAATACCTACTTTCCTATTCCTGACCCTCAGTACTTCTCCTAATTGTTAATTTTAGGTAAATTTGCTTTCGTTTCTTGATTTAAGTAGCTATCTTACAGTATTTATAGTGAGAAAATCTTTTCCACTTTAGGTCATTTAGAAAGTATAAGATAGATTTATATAATGTCTAAAAATGTATTAATGTCTAAAAAGTGCATTCAACTTTTCAAATCCAGATTATTCCTCATATTTATAAAGTTATAAGCTGATTACATTATTGTGATCCTGAATTATTTGGATATAAATTATACTCTTAGGGAAGCATCATCTGTGGAAGGAACATAATATTATATGTTTCTTTTCTACAAGGGTGACAATATAACAGTGTATGTTTCAAAACTCTTTAGGCTACATCTCTTTATTTCTTCCTGGAATCCTCAATGTCTAAGACACAGGTTGGTCAGTCAGTCAGACACCCCAGGTTACAAATAAAACAGGATGTTTAAAGATGCTAGATAAAGGAAATCTTCAAGGCTGAGTGGACAATGAGTTCTTTCTCCTTAATGATCAACACCAGGCTTTGCTCTTCTCCAGAGTTATCTCGCATTGGGCTCTTACCTATGGCACAGAACTCATTGTAGGACACAAACATGTAATCCTCTATATGACACAACGATGACTACAATTACTAACACAGAAGCTATATAAACCAAGGGAAATTATTTATTAAACACATATATACAGCTAATATGCACAAGCATTAATGTATGTGTGTGTTATATTTCCAAATAGTATTCTTGGTAACTTTGCTGTCACATAATGGTTAATCTTTGAAGATCTTCAGGGGGTACAAAATAAATCTTGATATTTTCCTTTGCAAGAATATTTCATTATATCTGAAGATGTAACCATCAAGGTATGGAATGAAACTTATTTCTGTTCATTTACTTGACTGCACTGACTTTCAGTGAACCAAATAATCTAATTTTTGCTTACTACAAAATTACAAAACTGGAAATTTGCCAAAATGTTTATATTTATAGGGCTTTAATGGTCATATTTAACAGTAATTTGCTATCTGTTAGTTTTACTCAATTGAGGTTGTAGTTCCAAATGTCAGCAGAACTAAATTAATTCCCTGTGTGTTAATCCTAATTTTACAGTCAATATTGTTATAAAAAGTCCATATAGTTTAGGTTGCATTATTTTTTTCTCCTGTAGTAAGGCCCAAATTTAAAGCTATGGTTAGACTTATGCAGCAGGGTCATCTGGGGAGTCTGTGAAAACACCTCTTTCTAGCTCTCTCAGACCAATGAAGTCAGAAGCAATAGGAGCTGATGTGGAAATTGTGACTTGTTTTTTGTCTCCACAGGTAATCCCAATGTGCTGCTGGATCTGAGAATTCCCAACAAAGGCACAATGAAAACACTGTGTGTCTCCTTCTCAAAGGCAAAAAAGAAAGGAGCTGGGCAAATCTTAATTAAGCAAAGGCAGGAGCTCAAAAAGGCAGCAGTGGAAATATTGAAAGCTCCCAGTAAATAGAGTTACAAACAAAACAGTGAAAAAGAAATATTTAGGCTGTTCTCCTGTTTCTGGGAAATCAAAGGAAAAAAAAAGAGAAGAGAAAATTAAGGACAACTCTACACATTTATTCCACATACACAGAAACACAAGGAATCACTCCTCAGAGTGAAGAAAAGCATGCTTCGGGTACTTGATGTTTCTTTCTTCTGCAGATTTTGGGCTGCCTTTAGAGTAGGTTGTAACCAAGCATGCATGTTGCTAGCGGTTTGCGATTGGTAAACGCTTGCTGTACAAATAACTACATGTCATAAATAATGAAAAAAGGACAAACTGACTTTATAGATAACATAATTACCTACTTTAGGATCAATTAGAGCAGTAAAGATGTTAAATTTACCTGATGTTCTCATTAATTTGGTACATGGTCCCAAACAACTAAATGCCACTGTACAAAAAAAGATTCAATTTGCCATATGTCGCAATTCCAAAGTGATTGCTGTTGATCAGTAAGTCACATTCTCTTGGTTGGATGATTAGCAAGTGAAGGAACATTCCATTATTACCAATCACTCCCAGCCTTGCACCGTGCTCCGGAGAGGCAGTCTGTATATATAATGCTGAATAAAAATAATTAAGAATCTATTTCCTGTGTCAATAATGATTACAGAGAATATCTGAAAATGATCCATTCAGGTGTTGTTTTTCTCTTTCCCCAAATTTATTTCTTCCAGCTAAATCTACTTCTTTTATAGCAATATTGCTTTGAATTTTGGTAATCCCTTCTAAGTGTACATTTAAAAGATAGTGGATATTAATAAAAATAGTTTCACAACAATGGGATTTGAAGCTATTTGTACACAATGAACTTATCTTTCACTGCAGCAAGTATACACTGACCCATACTACACTGCTAATGGAAGTGAAGCCAGTCTAAGCAGCGTGCTTAGGAGGTATGACTGCCTTGTGTGTCTAGGAAGAAAGCAGATGGTCTGCTAGCACATCTTATAAAGTTCTAATCTGAGATTCTGCAAGTTAGCTGCCTTTGTCCTCCCACAGATTTTTTTTTTAATTTCACGTTGCTGTCATGAGTACACAGTTGAGAAATCCTATCCATCAGCTCTACGGACAGCCCTGGAACAGGCAGCAACAGGGTGAAGTGACCAGTCACACATTTGGAGCAAGTTTGTTCTTCTCGGGCTCAACTGAGAATTCTGAAGCTTTCTGTTGTCAGGTAAAGAAATCCAAAGAGGTCTGCCTGAGGCCAGCTGGCTTCCCTGAATCAGCCTGTGAAGGTAACAGTGGCTGAAGAAGAAGAAGAAGAAGAAAGAAAAACTCCCGAGCTTAACCTCTGTTCTCTTGCATTAAAAAGAGTCAGTGTCGGATTTTTTAAAAGAAAAGAAGGAAAGAAATGTAGCAGACTGCTCAGCTAGCCTCTAACAGGGTGGGAGGACCTTTGCTGAGTTCACTAAATCCCGGAGCTATCCCTGGCTTTATAGGTAATGGAACTCATTTTGGCCAGTTCACCCATGGATGATTGAGTGTCTCCATTCCTCACTTACGTGTCGGTTTTCAGTTTCGAATATCTGCATTATTTTCTTCCTTCCTACTCTTCAGTCTCTCTCCTTCGGCCACGTACCCCTCCTTCTATATGATCTAATCGTAATACAGAAGATGAGTTTCGAACCTGAACATTCCATTTCAGTGTATCTCTGAGGTTGCTCCTAGATCCAGGTCAGAGATGAGATTTACAGAGATGCTTGCTACTTCCACCATTCTGTTCCTTCCCTCCTTGCTCCATTTCACCTAAACATACACTTGTTTTCTAATCACAGGACCGGTTCCCTAGACTTTGCGCATGCTCCTTTCTGCTCTCCTCTCATTAGTCAATGTCCTACTAACTAACCTTGCTCGTTTGGGCAACTGTGATTTTTTTTCTCTCAAAGAAGTATTGTTACCTGTTCTTCAGAGTTCTATCTCTTGCCCTGAGGTTCCTATTCTGCTTCTCTGTTAAAATTTTATGTTTACATTGTGATCTCTCTTACTGATCTTATCTGTCTGGATGAGAGGTTCCTATCCGGTAGGTCATGACCCTTTTGGGAGTCAAATGACCCTATCACAGGGGCCATATATCAGATATCCTCTATATGAGATATTCCCATGATGGTTCATAACAGCAATGAAATTACAGTTATGAAGAAGAAACAAAAGTAATTTTTATGTTCAGGAGTCATCAAAATAGGTGGAAGAGTATTACGTTCACAGTGTTAGAAACGTTGAGAACCACTGGGCAAGATCCAGGGTCCGAATAGTGAAATCACAAATTATATGGTGAGTGTCCAAGTTGAAAACGCATGCGATAAATGAGCTTCACATACAGGGGAAACCAGTGGTCCTTTGTACATTCTATGTGTTAATATTAACATATTTCAATACAAACTAGTACCAGTCAGTCTCTGTAGCATGTAGGTATAATTTTAGACTAGATATTCCTTGTGATCAGTAACAGTTTCCCATATCAGAAACTGGGACCATAAAATTTGCATTACAGAAAGAATTATAATATGCAATGTATTTTTATTTCTGCATTTTTAACATGAGATTTAGCTGTTAATTAGCTAATTGTTGAAAACAAACTGGCAAATATAGATAACATCCAGATTAAGAAAATACCAAATATTACTTAGCTACTCTATTGCAAACTTACCTTGCTTTAAGTTTTGTTGTTTAAATGATGCCTAACTATTTATTTTTGTGCTCTTAAAATTTTATTATAATTTAAGATTTTTTTGGTTTGGTTTTATTGGAAAATAATATCATGTTCTGTAACTTAATTACTGCATGATTTTGAGAAAGAAATTGACCTTCCATACAAGAATTATTTAAATTTATGAAACTGTTCTGGTAGCACATAGCCAAGAATTTGTTGATATCTTCAAGTATGCTTTTAAACTAATACCTAGGATTTCATAGATGGGGTACATAATTTCATTTCAAATACCCCCACTCTCCTTCCACACAGATTTTAGCCCATTGCTTGAAAAGTATTGAGGTTTAATATTCAGATCATAAAGTCTGGAAGACATGCATGTAAGCATTAATAAATCTTATAATTAAAATTCTGGCAACAAGCTTGTGCTATGACTCATTCTTTTAAATGTGTATAGAAACTACAATAATACATTATAATAATAATAATGGATCAATTCTTGCACTAGTTCTAAGCATTACTAAGTTTTGATTTAACTGGGTAGATCTAAAATAAAAAATAAATAAATAAATTTCCATCCATTACAATGCTACCCCTCGGGACTATGGTAGATATTAATTCAATGATGTCAAAAGAATACAAAAAAATTAATGAAACACTTCTTTTAAAAGAGAGAACATTTCTTGTTCCGTTTTCTACATGTATAAACAAACATATTTTATGTTACTTTGAACTGAATCTGGAAAACATCCAGAAATCAAACTGTATCAGATTAATAGTAACCCTTCACAACAGAACACATCAGAATGAAGTTCATTTCCCTTAGGAAAATGTATATACCATTTGCGTCTTATTTTTAACATATTACATACCTTAGAGTGCAGCAATAAATGAAAAGAACAAACAGCTGAGCTATGCTTTAGAGAATATTCTTTGCAATCTCAGTTTGCAATAGCAATAACAACTTTACACATATCTAACTAATTTGCTGTGACACATAACAAATATATCAAAGAAAGGCAAAATCGTATGTCATTCATAAATGCCAGGAAAAACATTCTTCATGCTGGACTTTGCTTGTACAAAGACCTGCATCGGAAACATCACCACACTGCCTTTTACTTCTATTATCACATAAATGTTTGCATTTAATTTTAGATTGGAGCTCAGAAGATGTATTTAATGTTATCAAATGCTTTGTGTGCCTTTGCTGCCCCCTTAAGACAAGTAAACATAAATAAAAAAAGCTCCTAAGTGCCTGCTTCTTTCCTAGTCTTCAGAGCTGTACAGTTCCACTTTCTCTGTACCGATACACCAACACACAGGCACCTAGAGAGAGCTCAAATAAGATGCTAACTGATTAAATATAAATAGAAAATTAAATCAGAGCTACAATTGCTGTTCAATGACACAGACTTTCAGAATCTACTATAGTTACATATTTTAAAGCTGTTTATACTGACTGAATTTTGATGCCTATTATTGTTTAGTACATTCTTGGGGTTCTCTTGAGGAACTTCACTGATAGACAAAGATGGTACACTTGATTCATCTTACATTTCATTATAAATAGTGCACTGAAATCATGATTTATATATATGTTAATCAGAAAAATAAACTATGGATCATAGTGTTTATTATAACCACCATATATAAGACACATGTAATAATTGAAATTTTACATAAAATAATGCAATATAGATTAAAAGTAAACTTCTTATTTAAGTACATGTACTTTTATATTATTTATTTTCTGGAATAAAGGGTATGCAGCATGCATGTCAAATCTAGGGGAAGCCTGCGGAAATGAGTTTTCTACATCTGTGTTTTGGGGAAGCAAACTCAGATTATCAGGCTTGCCGTCAATACCTTTCCTATCTCAGCAGTCATAATCCATACAATTTCTCAAAGAGGATAGAATGCAATGTTCACTATTGGTTTTAATGAAAAAAATATACACTTTTTTGCACAACTAATTGAAGTGAAAATTTCTGGTTTCTTTGGAAACACAGTTGGGTCAAATCATATTATTTTCTGGAAGCTGTCTTGAGAGAGTGAAGCAGACACTTGTTATGACATGCGATATTTGGAAAGAATATAAATGGAACCCCATAAACAGTGAGAGGTCACTTTTGTATTGTGACTCCACACAACGTTTTGCTGGTCTCCCCTGATCTTCCCTGGTCTTCGTGGCTCTTCACTTCATAGAGACAAACACATCAAGAAAACGTCTTGTGGTGGCCCAGTTGATTCTGTCCACTTCTTCTTATCTCCGCTGGATTGTGCCACTGCTGCTGTTTGGTGTTTGCTATTGACCTGCTATTCCTGATAAGAGTGGAATCACCTCAAAGAACTACTACTAAAGAAATCTACAACTCCATTTTCCTATCCTCCTTTTTGCCCTACCTGTGGTCAGTGGGCTAGGAGGGAGGTTGAAGTGTTCAAGAACTCTATATAAAGTAGCTTTAGAGAAAAACCTAAGCCTACAATTATTCTTTAAAATAGTTTCTTTTTGCTCTAGTGTGTATTTATTTTTCAGAGTAGTCCTGTTTTAAGAATTATTATAAAAAATTCTTGCATTGATTATAAAATCAAACCAAATTTGAGCAGACACACAAATTGCTAAAATGACATTAAAATTGAAGAAACTATGTATTAGTATATTATCATTCTGGTAAAATAAACCCCAAAATCTCCTCATTTTTTATTACCTTAATGAATGTTTTCTCATATTGACCAAAATAGGAATTTTCCATGAATACCAAAATTATTTTCTTCATCTGTAACAGTTTATCTGGCTAATGTGTATATGTAAGTTAATATTGATAAATTTACCATGTATTTATTAAAATATGTTGTGCATTCTATCAAGGTATAAGCAATATTTTATGGATGGATATTTTGCTATGCTTTATTAAAGATCTGAGCTTAAAGACCATCTTCACACTACATTTCTTGATGTGGGCCCTCTGTCATTTCCATTCTATTACCAAAATCATTCTGTCATGAATTAATACATAGTATGTGATCTATATTTATGACTGAAGCAAAGGTGGCTTTGAAATTATTTTATGATTTCCTTCTGAAAATTGAACAAATTAAAAACAGTGTATGTGTGTGTGTAGGAAGGGTAGCTATTTGAGAAACTAGTACACTGAGCAGGAATTAAGAATGATGTGTAAGTCTCCACAGTGAAACCCACCAACGCATCATCTATCATAGGGACTGGCACTTGAAGCTGCTGGCAGTATAGGACAGTTCTGATACATGCTGCTGATAGAAGCTGATGGTAGAGGTAAAATCAAGATGAATTTTGTGTCTCCATGATTTTCTGACTTCTCGGTTCAATCACTGAGGTGAAGCCACTGTCTCCTTACTGTGGTTGTCCCCTCTTATCACCCGCAGAAGATTAAAAAGAGCTGTCAGGGTTGGGCATAGCCAGGAACCACACGCAAGCTTTGACTGCAAGCAAAAACCAGTATCAGTCCCTTTTGCATCTAAATCAATGGCCAGAGAGCAATCAGAATCATCAGCAGGAAGCCTCACCTCTCTGTGAATGGGTGGGCCAGTTCAAGCAGGATGGTTCCTGCAATGTCTTGCCAGAAAAAGCAGGGCAGCCTGTGGGCTTTCAGCTCCTTCACTGACTTGACATTTCACGAATGATGTGTCAGTTCTTTCGGGGATATTTTGCTCTCTGCACATATAAATTGGGTGACTCAATTGTAAAAGTGATGTGCTATTTGAAAATTTAGTTTTGACTCATATATATTTGGCAATTGCAATGTTTATTGATAAGTTTAGAACACGAGAACTATTTTAAATTCTCTTTTGTGATTTATCAGGATAAAAATTTTCAATGATTTCCAATTAAATGGCTTTTATCCCTGAAAATGTTCATTAATAGCCAAGATGCTGACACAATTCTAGTACATCCTGTATTGTTTGAAATGTATGCTTACATACATGCTGCATTCTTTACAGAAACAATCTAGGACCAGTTTGCAATATTCTAAACTAAAATGCAAAATGCAAGTTCTATATCTTAATATTATTATTCAGGGAGATGAAGAAATAACATATATACTTCCTATAGTAGAAGTATAAAATAAAGCATGTAACTTTAACCTGATTCTAAAGTAGAAAATACCATTCTTAGCATTAAAGACTGTGTGTGTTTGTTTCTCTGTGTGTGTCTGTGTTTGTGTGTGTATGTAAACAAATGGCCTCAAAGAGTGAATTCTGATAACATGTACTATTTCTTTTTCTACTTTCATGCTATGTGACAGTCACAGGCACACTGTACTTTCATTTTTGTGGTAAGACCTACTGAGTATTTCATCCACAGGATTGCTAAAAGAAGAAAAATGCTAGCTGTCAAGCACCCTCCTTAGATCTCACAAATCCCCCCTTTCTTTTCATATTTTCCTGTGTTAACACATACAGTGGTTTGAATGAGAATGTCACCAGTACTCTAATTTCAACACCCAATCATCAGTTGTTGATACAGTTCAGAAAGACAGAGCAGAGCAGCCTTGCTGGAGTGTGTCATTGGGGACAGGCTGTGACAGGGCATAACCTCATCGTCCTTGCAGTTCTCTATCTCTGCTTCTTGCTTGTGGTTGAATATGTAACCACTCAGCTTCCTGTACAGCCATGGTTGCCACATGCTGCTGTCCTCCCTCTCTGACGAAATCTTATCCCTCCAGAACCATAAATCAAACGAACTCATTTTTCCCCAAACTTGCTTTTGGTCATGGTGTTTTATCACACAGCAAATGAGAAGTTTCCAATATAGCAAGACTTGCAGACAAAGCTGCTTTCATTGAGGTGAGGTATACATTACCCTCAAGGTACGGTTTGCCACAAGCCATGCTGTATACAAGCCAGGTTTGATGATGTCAAAGGAAGAATAATAATTTTACGTAGAATATAAAGAAATATTTTAGTACAGTGATACAATCTCCTGCAATCATGAAGTTGTCTATGTAGCTATGTAACTTTTTAGTGCATGCTGTCAAACATGTGAGCATAGGCTTGCATTTGAAAAAAAAAGTAGACAATATGATTAAATCCTTGTTATATTCAATAGCTTGACTCAAAACTCTTTAAAGACAGTAAGAAGAATGTAAATGCCTTTTGGATGCACAAGAGAAACAGAACACAGTGCATTTTAAAACTCTGTTTTGGAAGTGCCACTGGTTTATAGAAGACAGATTCATGCCTACTGCTTAGTTTGCTCTTCATTGTTCTTAGTGACCTGCCTGTGTATTTGTCATGGGCCTGCTAATGAACACATCAGCACCTGTGAGTCTCAGCCACGGGCAGACAGTTCAAGGGTAATTGTGTATCTCAGGCAACTGGCTGGCTAATGGCAGAGCACCTGAGTGGAAAGGCCTTGAGAGCAGATACTTCAGAGTAGTAGCGAGGGCTTGCTTCTTTCTGCTTCACTATTTCTGGAAAACCTCTTTCCCTTGTAAAGCACCAGTGGCAAATGCAGTCTTTACTTTATCAACAGAGGCAGGACATGCTTACACACCCTCAGGGATAGAAAATTACCTGGTGACACAGGAGGATTTATAATTTTAAGCAGGCTGTTTTATGAGCTCTTTGCTTTTTTAAAATTGCAATTTTTAGGTTAATAAATGGTGCACCTATATTTTGCACTAAATTTTAGAAAATAAGAGATTGTCATTTCCAGTTTGGACAGAAAATGGTGACAAAGCTTGAGCTGGTATGAGTTGATTGGGCAAAGTCTGCAAATATAAGGAAAAAGCTTATATGTTTGTTTGGTTTTGGTTGTTGTTTCATTTTTAAAAAAGTATGTCCCCTCTTTCCTATTTGAAAGATACTCAGATTTTTTTTATCAGTTTCAACTTAACGTTCGTAGAAAATCTGACAATCATTTTTATCAGGGCCAAGTATTTTCTAGTGCTACTGTTCTGAGAGGTCCCTCAGCACAAGTCTGTTCCATTCTTGATATCATTCAGATTTTAATCCTCTTTTGATATTGTGGCTGAACAGACTGGCATTCATAGAAATGAATCCTGGGAAGGTCTGTTTATAACTCACACTGAGGAGCATAATTGAGCTCAGCATTTCAAATTCCTAATTATATATATTCAATGTCATTGTAATTTGGAGAATGGTGGACTTCTGAATCAAGGATGTTTTACCAAAAAGTTACGTATCTTATTTTCTGTTAAATCATGATAAGAATTATGTATATATACATACATATATATATATATATATATACATATATATATAATTTTTCATTGTACTCAGAAAGAATACTATGTGACCTTCAAAGCAAATTATATACATATGTAGTATATACATATATTCATATGTAGTATATGCTTATATGCATATGTGGTATATGCATATAGGCATATGTGGTATAAGTATATGTATAAGTATATATGTATGCATAGATCAAATTAGTGTTTAAAATATTTATTTTAATTTTTAATTTCCATTGATGTGTGTATTTGTGCATTGTGTGTATTTATGTCCTTGTGAGTGTGCGTGCCCATGAAAGTCAAGAGAAGGCATCATATGCTCTGGAGCTGGAGTTGCAGGTATAGTGAGACAGCTAGGAACCAAACGTGGGTCCTCTGAAAGAAAAATACATGTTTTTAACTGCTAAACAATCTCTCTAGCCCATAATTAGGCTTAACCACAGAATATATGCTCTGCTAAATAAAATTTATGGCACTAACAATAAGGTATTAAGCAGCAAAGGCTAAAAATGTTTAATCATTTAACTTTCTATTTGTTCCTTTGCTAATGAGTTTTCTTGAGTGCATTTAAAAAGTCTTCAGACAACTATTGCTATGATGTATTTCAGAAGACTTAACATATTAGTATGTGTTGTTCACCAAAAAGAACATGTTTATGGAACATTTCCATCATCCCTGAGACTTTTCCTTCCAAATGTAAAACAGGACATCATGAAACCATTGAACTCACTCCATAGGTGGAAAGGTAAAATTTGTTCAGACGACTAGTTAAGCTACTCCAGATGGGTGGAGGGGCTTAATGGCAAAGGGATTCATTTATGACAGTTATATTGTGAGGTGAGGTAGTCAAGATATGTGGAACAGCCTGTAAACTAGTGTGGGGCTCTTATCTGTTGCAAGTTTGTTTATGTTTATAGGAATCTAGATCTTTTATGCCATACATATTTTCAAGTTAAATTCCAACATGAATTGTCTGAAAGCAAAGAAAATTACTGTTTTGATAACAAAAGTCACAATTTGTGGGTAATTCTGTCTTCAAGTATTATTTGACTCAGGTGTCTATCAGTTCTTCTCTGCCTACGTAATTTTCAGATTAAATTTATAGCCATAGAAAAGATATTTTTAATAGAAATAGTCTAATAAACCCCAGCTGTATACACATACAGCCTGATCAGTAGTAAGTATGGCCTTTGCTGAAGGTTAACTATGAAGATTAGCAGGAAAGGTTTTGCTTACTTTCAGTGACACACTCTTAGGCTGGGTCTCATTTTGCATACATACTAATTTTGAGTATGCCTTGAAAGTTGGAATGTAAAGAATTTTTCAAATTAACAGTAACATCACATAAGTGACAGCGGTCAATGGCTTGTCATGCTACATGAGTGCAAGCAATATTTCCTGACATCCTTGAATTACAAAGAATGAATGGGAAGATGGTCTGTGAAGTTCTGTTGAAGTGTGCTTGTTAACTTGACCATGTATTAGATACCCAAGACCTGAAAATATGTTCCCAACTTCAGATACAAGGGTAGATGTCACCTGTCATCAAATAATCTCTTTGAAGCTGGCAGAGATCATAAGGCAAGACCACATCTGCTCTAAAGGCAGGGAAAAACTGATTGTGTGGTATCCAGAACCGGTAAATACAACTACAACACAATGTTTGAACATAACTCTCAGGGAATGGTACAGAATGACTGAAAGAGGCAAAGGTTCAGGGAATATGCTATAAAAATTTTGTCTCCTAGAAATGTCAGGGCAGGTACATCCATGTTACCTCAACACTATGGCACATAAAGAAAAGCTGAACATTCCAATGACAACAGAAATTCTAATGTGGAAAGAACAAATGTCACGAGGGCAAAGAACTACAAGAAACTAATGACTACTACTTAGTGGGGTGAATTAGTCTTTCAATGACACAAACTTTTTATTAATTTCTATTAAATAACCAAATTTCTCTATTTATTCCTTTACTTTAAATATGCCAATATTTCTTCAAAATAGACATTCACAGATTAAAAATACTAATCCTCTTTGCAATATAGCATTGCTGGGAAATGTTCTTGTGAATTTACTGTATGTCTTCCAAGACTGCCTTTTATACTCCATGACTTAACTGCTGCTTAAACATCAGAATTATGCCTAATAATTTATTTTAATGATAAATTTTAGTAATTTATTAAAAAAAATAAAATAGGGAACTCTCTTAGAGGCTATCCATTACTAACTGGTCAAGCTCAAAAATCATATTCACAGAAGCAATAGTAAAGGGACAAGACATGTTTTATTTCTAAATCAGTACATGCATATTTATAACAAACCAAAATAATATAAAAGCAATGATCATGAATTTTATAGGGATTTAGAGGGAATGAGAATGTGGGACATGGGAGATATGAAAAGGAGCAAAGGAAAACAGGAATGATGTGATTATGTTTAAATTGAAAATTTAAAACTTAACAACAACAACAGCAACAAAAGAACAGACATCCTCTAGGTCTAGAAAGAGAATGGGATTATTTTGGAACTAGTATAACATCAAAGAGAAAGATAAAAAGAGTGAATGACATTATTAGGCATAATTCTGATGTCACAGAATACAAATGGCAGTCTTGGAAGACACACAATCAATTCCCAAGAACATTTTCCAGCAATGCTATATTGCAAAGAGGATTAGTATTTATATCTGTGAATGTCTCTTTTGAGAAAATATTGGCATATTTAAACCAAAGGAATAAAAAGAGAAATTTGGTTATTTAATAAAAGTCCTACCAATTATTAAAGGAGAAAACAACAGGAACTAGCAGTAAACTAGTGACTAGATTGGATATGAAAATAGTATCGATTATAAAGAAATGTTCATGACTGTAATGTGTGTTATAGGAGCTATGAAATGTGTTCTTGGATTCAGTTGGCAAGAATTTTATTGAGTATTTTTGCATTGATGTTCATAAGGGAAATTGGTCTGAAGTTCTCTTTCCTTGTTGGATCGTTGCGTGGTTTTGGTATCAGCTTAATTGTGGCTTCGTAGAACGAGTTGGGTAGAGTTCCTTCTGTTTCTATTTTGTGGAATAGTTTGAAAAGTATTGGTGTTAGATCTTTTTTGAAGGTCTGATAGAATTCTGCACTGAAACCATCTGGTCCTGTGCTTTTTTTGGTTGGAAAACTTTCTATCACCCCTTCTATTTCTTTAGGGGTTATGGGATTGTTTAGATGATCTATTTGGTCCTGATTTAATTTTGGTATTTGGTATCTATCTAGGAAATTGTCCATTTCCTCCAGATTCTCCAGTTGTGTTGAGTATAGGCTTTTGTAGTAGGATCTGATGATTTTTTGTATTTCCTCAGTTTCTGTTGTTATATCCCCCTTTTCATTTCTAATTTTGTTAATTTGGATACTTTCTCTGTGCCTTTGGTCAGTCTGGCTAAGGGTTTATCTATCTTGTTGATTTTCTCAAAGAACCAGCGCCTGGATTCACTGATTCTTTGTATGGTTCTTTTTATTTCCACTTGATTGATTTCAGTCCTGAGTTTGATGATTTCCTGTCTTCTACTCCTCCTGGGTGAATTGGCTTATTTTGTTCCAGGGATTTCAGATGTGTCCTTAAGCTGCTAGTGTATGTTCTCTCCATTTTCTTTTTGGAGGCACTCAGGGCTATGAGTTTTCCTCTTAGCACTGCTTTCATTGTGTCCCAAAGATTTGGGTATGCTGTGCCTTCATTTTCATTAAATTCTAAAAAGTCTCTGATTTCTTTCTATATTTCTTCTGTGGCCAAGGTGTCATTGAGTAGACTATTGTTAAGCCTCCATGTGTATATGGGCTTTCTGTTGTTTTTCTTGCTATTGAAGACCACTCTTACTCCATAGTGATCTGATAGGCGCCATGGGATTAGTTGGATCTTCTTATATTTATTGAGGTTTGTCTTGCGACCAATTAGGCTTTATCCCAGGGATGCAGGGTTGGTTCAATATACAGAAATCCATCAATGCAATCCACTACATAAACAGACTCAGAGAAAAAAACCACATGGTCATTTCATTGGATGCTGAAAAAGCATTTGACAAAATTCAGCATCCTTTCATACTTAAAGACTTGGAAAGAACAGGAATTCAAGGCCCATACCTAAACATAGTAAAAGCAATATACAGCAAACCAGTAGCCAGCATCAAACTAAATGGAGAGAAATTGAAGCAATCCCACTAAAATCAGGGACTAGACAGGGCTGCCTCCTACCTCCTTATCTTTTCAATATTGTACTTGAGGTACTAGCTCTGGCAATTAGACAACATAAGGAGGTCAAAGGGATACAAATTATAAAGGAAAAAGTCAAACTATCATTATTGCAGATGATATGATAGTCTACCTAAGTGACCCAAAAACCTCCACTAGAGAACTCCTACAGTTGATAAACAACTTCAACAAAGTGGCAGGTTATAAAATCAACTCAAGCAAATCAGTAGCCTTCCTATACTCAAAGGATAAGCAGGCTGAGAAAGAAATTAGGGAAATGACACCATTCACAATAGCCACAAACAGTATAAAATACCTTGGGGTGACTCTTACCAACCATGTGAAAGATCTATATGACAATAACTTCAAGACCATGAAGAAGGAAATGGAAGAAGACCTCAAAAAAATGGAAAAACCTCCCATGCTCATGGATCAGCAGGATTATTATAGTTAAAATGGCCATTTTGCCAAAAGCAATATACAGATTCAACGCAATACCCATCAAAATCCCAACTCAATTCTTCACAGAGTTAGAAAGAGCAATCCTCAAATTCATCTGGAATAACAAAAAACCCAGGATAGCTAAAACTATTCTCAGCAACTAAAGAAAGTCTGGGGGAATCAGTATCTCTGACTTCAAGCAATACTACAGGCAATAGTGTTAAAAACTTCATGGTATTGGTACAGTGACAGGCAGGCAGATCAATGGAACAGGATTGAAGATCCAGAAATGAACCCACACACCTATGGTCACTTGATCCTCGACAAAGGGGCTGAAAACATCCAATGGAAAAAAGATAGCCTTTTCAACAAATGGTGCTGGTTCAACTGGAGGTCAGCATGCAGAAAAATGTGAATTGATCCATCCTTGCCTCCTTGTACTAAGCTCAACTCCAAATGGATCAAGGCCCTCCACACAAAGCCAGACACTCTGAAGCTAATAGAAAAGAAACTGGGGAAGACCCTTGAGGACATCAGTACAGGGGCAATGTTTCTGAACAGATCACCAATAGTGTATGCTCTAAGATCAAAAATTGTCAAATGGGACCTCATAAAATTACAAAGTTTCTGTAAGGCAAAGGACACCATCAAAAGGACAAATTGGCAACCAACAAATTGGGAAAAGATCTTTACCAACCCTACATCAGATAGAGGGCTAATATCCAATATATACAAAGAACTCAAGGAGTTAGACTCCAGAAAACGGAACAACCCTATTAAAAATGGGGTACAGAGTTAACCCCACTGCTGGTGGGGTTGCAAATTGGTACAACCACTCTGGAAATCAGTCTGGTGGTTCCTCAGAAAACCACCTGGGCACCTCACTTCCAGAAGATCCTGCTATACCACTCCAGGGCATATACCCAGAGGATTCCCCACCATGTAATAAGGATACATGCTCCACTATGTTCATAGCAGTCCTATTTATAATAGCCAGAAGCTGGAAAGAACCCAGGTTTCCCTCAACAGAAGAGTAGATGCAAAAAATGGGGTATATATACACAATGGAGTACTATTCAGCCATTAGAAACAATGAATTCA
The DNA here is from genome assembly GCF_947179515.1 of Apodemus sylvaticus. Classification (NCBI taxonomy): domain Eukaryota; kingdom Metazoa; phylum Chordata; class Mammalia; order Rodentia; family Muridae; genus Apodemus; species Apodemus sylvaticus. The sequence continues at coordinate 14,367,831 of NC_067480.1, forward strand.
TGAAATTCTTAGCCAAATGGATGGAGCTGGAGGACATGATACTAAGTGAAGTAACCCAGTCTCAAAAGTTCAATAATGGTATGCACTCACTAATAAGTGGATATTAACCTAGAAAACTGGAATACCCAAAACATAATCCACACATCAAATGAGCTACAAGAAGAATGGAGGAGTGGCCCCTTGTTCTGGAAAGACTCACTGAAGCAGTATAGGGCAAAACCAGAACAGGGAAGTGGAAATGGGTGGGTGGGAGAACAGGGGTAGGGAAGGGGGCTTTTGGGACTTTCGGGGAGTGGGGGGCTAGAAAAGGGGAAATCATTTGAAATGTAAATAAAAAATATCGAATAAAAAATTAAACAAAAAAAGGAGCTATGAAATGGAAGAAGTTAATTTGTTTATAGTTTTCAAATATAACATAGGCTTTGTCAGGAGCCATCTAGGAAATATTGAAGGCATACAAGTATCTTTATATAGATGGCCCATCATTTTGCCTGGCTGTGATGGGTAAACTGCATTGCAAAACCTTCAGAGATCTCATCTCAGGACATAGTCTCATTGTTGAAATGCCTTTCCTTTCATTATTACACATTCTAATGAATCCTGAGCATTAGTCTACCCTATTGAACAGATTTTCTGTGAACAATGAATGTACTCTCTTTTAGTAATGGTGTATAGACAAATTGATGATTTCTTAATTCCTAATAATTATTCTACAGAATTATGAAAATTGTACAAGTAATTTTGAGCCCTGTATAGTATGAATACTGCAATTAGTGCTCTGTAAAACTTCATGTGTCATGGGCTAGTTGCACTGGGATAAGAAAGCAGGCTTTGAACAAATTTATGATCAGGGAAAACATTCCTTCTAGGCTAGCTGTGAACCCATTTTCTGATAACTAAATGGTCATAAACTTGGAATAGACCATTTATTATAAGTGAAAAGACAGACAATAAAATATTTACTGAATTCATCTATATAAAACTTCAAAACTAATGAGACACAAGGTAGAGATGATTTGCCTCTTGACAAAACTGTGCTAACTTATGATATATGAATTATTGTTTTAAACATTTAATGAACTTATGGATTTAGAAGATTGATTATGAATGTTTACTTAGGTACTAATCTTAATGCAAACACATGTAGACATCCCTACTGTAACTCTTTATTTGATTTATGGTTTTAATTTATGCTTTAAACTTGCTATGAGCTTTTGATAAAAAGATGGTTGGAAAACCATGTGATCATTTATGCTGAGACAGAAGAAGAACTAAGAATGCAGAGGAGGACTTTTTCTTCAGCAATGAAGAAGAAAGGATTTTTTTTCTTCTTTCTTTCTCTCACAAATAGAGATACAGGGCTTTCCCCCATACTTAGGCACTTTTCATTAATTTAAGTAATAAAAAGGTAGAAGCTTTTTCTTTCTCTGAGAAGTAAGGGTTGGAGCTTCTTTTCAATCCAGAGATAAGTATGTTCTTTCTGTGTTGGGGCTTGCTCAATGAAACTTGTTCAAGGGGTATTTTTTTCCATCTTGCAAATGTATTGTATCTCTATGAAAGTATAAGTATGTGTGTAGAATTATGTATAAACACTTGTGGAGTTGATGAGACACATGGTTGGGTCCAACCAGAATGTGTGTGTGTGTGTGTGTGTGTGTGTGTGTATGAATGTGTGTATGTATGAATGTGTGTATGTGAATATTGTCTATGTAAAACATTTTAAATTTTTACCTTATTTTCTCTCTGGTTCACAAAGAGGTAAGTCTATAGGGTCTTGCCTGGCCAGAAAGAGGTCCTTGAGTGAAAGATAAAATAAATCAGTGCATATTAACATAAAAAGTAAGTTAGAGATAAAGGGAAATAAATCAGCCATTATTAAAAAACAAACAGTAAGCCCAGGGACCACCAGGCTTTAGCCTTTGTCCACCTCCGCTCCTCCTCTGCTCTTCCCCAGCTGGAGCAAGCCTCTGGCAAGGCTCCTTTATTTTCATTTTAAAAATATATTTTCAAATGAGAAAGAATTATCACTTTACCTGCTCTAACTTTTTTACTTTCAGTTTCCTCCAAGTGTCCTTCTGGTCTTCCCCACAGCCAGTGGAATTAAGGACTACTGAACAAGTGCAAAACCACATCTTGTCCTGGAAAGAAGAGACATATTTCCAGAGTTGAATCCATTGGCATTAGAAAAGAATATGGTACCTGGGCTATGATAGGAAAGAAAACTTATTTACTACATTGTGTAAAATACACTGTTTAAAAAATGACTCCAAGAGTTATTAGTGATAAATTAAACTTGGCAGTTAATCTGTTTTCACATACAACCTTATTCATTAAAAAAATCTGTGGTATATTTTTTTTTCTTTTTAAGTAGAAAGATCAAAAGAATTACTTCAACAAATTAAGTTCTACAAAGTCATATATTAAATGGTATAATATATTTAAACAAATTGAAATGACCTTGTTCAAGGCGACTTCTCACTCATTGATCTATTTAGTTTTTCGACTTCTGCTTTGAAGTCTTATTTCAAGTGTACACGCATGTATTCCTCCATTTCCTCTGTGCTAATGACAACATCAGGACATGAGAGAGACGACGGTAGTTAGCAAGGAAACAGGGAGATAGGTTAAGGCTAATTTGATTTTCAAGTCAATGTTTGGTAGTCATTCCCCTAGAATGTCCTTGGTCCTCAAGAAAATACCCAGATCTGTGTGTATGTGTGTGTGTGTGTGTGTGTGTGTGTGTGTGTGTGTGTGTATGTGTGTGTGAGACAGAGAGAGAGAGAGAGAGAGAGAGAGAGAGAGAGAGAGAGAGAGAGAGAGAGAACTCACACAAGAAATATCAAGTAAATCAATGGAGTCTCTGATGTGAATCTGTGCATCCATTAGCAGAGTTGTAGTAGCCAAGGGTTAGAAAATACGAGCTAAGGGTAGTCAGAAAGAAAAAATGACTTTTACAATTCTTTTGGTACTTAAATTTTAGGGTCATTTAGTATAATAGCAAGATTAAAAGTAGAGTACAGAGAGATGCCTCATGTCTATTAAAGGTATTTTCCTCTTAATTTCTCCAACTGATAAACCTACATTAACATCACACAAATGTCATGTTTTATAGTAGACTCCATGGCTGGTGTTATACACTCTGAGTCTGGAAAACTGCTAGATGACATGTATGTAATATGCTAATATTACACACTGTAGTCTCACTGCCAAACACTACTCTTTTTTCAGTTAATTAGAATCATCCCTGCTTTTACCTAATCTTTGGCAACCATTAATTTTTATACTCTACTCTGTAGATTGTTTCCCCCCAGAATCTGGTATAGATGTAGTCATGTAATATACAAAATAGTCTTACTTTCAAGTGATATTATGCAACTATTGCTTTCATGTCTGTTTATAACTTGTAGATTATGCCTATTTAGTGTTGAAAATAACCTATAGTCTTAATATACCACGTTGAATCCATTCAGTTATTAAATGACATCTTGAAATTGGCCATTGTTTATTTGGAAGAGTATAATGGATATTTTAATTTGTTTGAAAATGTGTCTTCTCTTGCATGACAGCCAGGCAAGATTGTAAATTAAATAATGCATCTGGGAAGAGGTTATACAGCAATAAAGCATAAAATATAACTTTACTATGCTTATTATCCCCATCTGCTACTGGATAGAATTCCTACTTCAAAACAAACATGGAATAAGACAAGAAACACACACATAACTGAATATATTGATAGTCCGTAAACTCAATAGAATTACATGTGGATTCTGGAACGTCCATGTGTCAGTAAAACTAAGGCCATGCCAGTAACTTTCATTTCTTGCTGTGTTACATTGCACTCACAATTTCCAAAGGATACAGGAGTAGCAACAAAATGAAAGTGTACAGCAGCAATGCTGGGCCACAAGAAGACATTTGTTCAGTGAGTTATGCAAGAAGAAAGATGAACGGAAGGAAGTAAGGTAAGGGAAAGGGTACTGAAGTTTTTTCTTTGTAATTGAAAATGTTAACACTAGGCACAGAAATATATATATATATATATATATATATATATATATATATATATATATATATATATATATATATATTACTACACTGAGAAAATGTTAAAAGAATTCTCTCTCTTGTATTACTGAAATCCCAGATCTATTTTAGCACAGTGTAGTAGGAAGATCAATGTTGTTGTATCAATCTGTGTTCTAGAAGGCATCACTTATAAACTGGGACCATTTTTATGCTTCCCACTACTTCATATCTGATAAAGTCTGTCTCTTCTCTACTGTAAGTAATCTTCTCCAGAAGCAAGTGAGCTCAAAGATAATGATGCTAGGATATTTTCTCAAGTTGCACTGTAGTTCTTAATTGTCATAAGACAAAAGTATTTATTTTATTCTCCTTCAAGTAGTGATTATTTTGCAAGGTAGAATAGATTTCTGAACAATCTGAATTTTTAATATCTTACACCCAATAATCATATTCCATCACAAAGCAACATGGATCAAGAATTGCTTACAGCTTTTCCTGTTTGAGTATCATCTTCATGGAAGTTATAGTTATTTTAGATAGAAATAGTTGCTAATTCTATAGTTCCTATTTGTTTCAAGTTTCACTGTTTTGAATTTGGTTTCTAAAGTTAATCAATAAGGTGATAAACTGACAGACAGTTTTTATTTATTTTAATGTTCAAAAAGATGAAGTTCTTAAGTATATTTTAATCTTCATTTATTATTTTTTTACACTTTGGATAACCTAAGCCCAAGAGATATAATTTGAGAATATTTAATGATACCAACTTGTTCATCATTTAAGGATACTTAAACCTGTCTCTTTTTGTTTTCCAATTAGTAAACTAGTAGTATTTTTAGGAATGGTCTTTGTCTATCTTTTTAATGAGTCCTTGACATTCAAAGACCCGCTTAAAAATAATTTGTTAAATAAGGTATATAATTTTAAGCCAACCTTTTAAAACTTTTTTACCAGCTAGAAACATGGGTCAGCAGAAAAGAGTACTTGATGCTCTTGCTGATGACATAGGTTTAGTTCCCAGCATCTACATAATATCACAGTTAACTGTCTATAGCCACAGTTTCAGGATATTTGATGCCTTCTTCTGACTTCTATAGGTACCAGAATGTATGTGGTAGTCATATAAAATATGCAAATAAATACATATAACAAAATTAAATAAATTATTTAAAATTTTATTTTGTATATATATATATATATATATATATATAATTTATTTTTATAGTTTGCGTGCATAGGGGGATAAATGTGCACACAGTGAAATACCTGAAGAGGCAAGAAGTGTTAGATTTCTCTAGACGTATAGTTATAGGCAGTTGTGAGCCACTAGCTTCATGTGGATTCTGGGTATTGAACTCTAGTCCTATGGAATTGATGTATGTGGTATGTACTCCTAACCACTGAGTCATATCTACAGCTCAAATGTAATACATATCTTGACCAAATCAGTCTGTCATTTTCTCATTCCAGCTCTACTACCTATCTTCTATCTCCTTGTCCTACAAACTCCATGTCGAATCTTTTTATTATAACTCATCACATTCAGTAAGTCCTGCCTATACTTTCATGTGCGTGGCATTATCCACTGAAGGTAGGCAATATAAAATCAGTGTCACTAGAGAAAAGTGATTCTTCTTGCAACTGGCCGTCACTTACCTTTTACTCATTAGCTAAGAAGAGAGCAGTGGGATGGTCTCCTTTTCCATGCTGGGTTTATTAACTCTCTTGTTCTCATGAAGGTTTTCTGCAGGCCACCATAGCTGTTGTGAGTTCTTTGGAACAGCGATGCTATGTCCTGGGGCCAACTGTTTCTAATACTGCTCTGCATCTACCTCCTCTCAAAATTCTTTCTATATCTCTCCTGATATTCCCTGAACCTAGGGATTTTTATGAGTTCTAACCTTGGTCGCATAATCATAGTCTGAAATTTTAAGCACTTCGACAAGTTAGGATGCTCTGTATTACTCATTCCTCTCTGAAATAAGATGCATATAATCAAAGCTGAAAGCAGCACAAATCTGTAGGAATCAGCATAAACATTTTAAAAGGTGGTTTGACAGTATGGGCATTTGGAAAAACATTCATTAACTCTCTTCTAGGGCTAATGGCATCTGTAGCCATAGTTTAAACCATGGTACAATACCAGGCAAAATTTCCCTGCTGTGAGTATGTCTTAAATCTCACCAACAGTTTTACTACTATGGTACAAGGACTACACCTTATCTAGAAGGTCATTACTATGAAATGCAGCATACGACAATGGGTAAAACCATTATTATTATTATTATTATTACATACATGATCTACTATACATACATACTATGCATACATGATCTACTATAATTTCCTTTTTGCAGGACTTGCATGATCATAGTTTCCCATGTAGCTCTGCAAGCACAGTTCCTTCTGGCTAGCCCTTCTCCTGCCCTGTATTACAGTTCTCACTATTCTACAACCACCTGCAGCTTTGTGTTCCCATTTTTCTTCTCCACTTTCACTTCACCTATGATTGGTTATCATCCTTTCCCAACGGCAACAAGTACCCCATCGGGTAGACTGTTCCCTTTAGTTCTATTTTACTATGAAGGTAGGTTTACATGTTTCCTACTGTTTTAAGACTGAGACTCCTCTATTTGGAATCTGTGTAAAGGTTCAGGAAGGCTGCATATCTCTTAATGTTTTAGTGGTTGCTGATTCATCATTCACTTCTGAATTGAGGTTGATTGATACTGAGCTTTTATATATTATTATTGTCTAGGGAGAACATTATTATAAGGTTATATTATTGAAATAAATAGAATTGTTGGCCAAACACAAATCGGTAACTAGACCTGGAAAGGAAGCTTTACTCAGATTTGCCATTATTACTGCAGTTGAAATAAGAAGGGCAGACCTTGGGCCGTCAGAGTGGATGAAGCTTTCTAAAACCTCAACATACTTTGAACATAAGACAAAACTAAAATGACTTAAGAAGGTACAAAGAAAAACAGTCATTTCAGCCTTGAAAGTAGTAGAAAAGTATTAAAGTGTCCCAGAGTGTCAGTATATCTTCAAAATCATTTTCAAACAACAAAGAAAGAGCAAGCTTACTTACTGCATATAAGAATTTGAACCTCGCCTGGCAGTGGTAGCACATGCCTGTAATACCAGCACTTGGGAGGCAGAGGCAGGAGAATTTCTGAGTTCAAGGCCAGCCTGGTCTACAGAGTGAGATCCAAGACAGCCAGGGCTACATAGACTAATTCTGTCTTAGAAAAACCAATGGGAAAAAAAAAAGAATTCGAACCTCATTATCTTAATATTTATTGCACAACTTTTTCTTCTTTCAAGTAGAGTTCTTTTGTTTCACCATTTGAAATCATTTTTTCAGCTTCAAAATGAAGACACATTTGTATTTGTGTGTGTGTTTGTGTGTGTGTGTGTTTCTTTAAACACTAATGAAAATATCCACTCCAAAAAACAAAACACAAAGTCAAACTGTAACAATACACATGTAGTAGTAACATTTGGGCATGCAAATCACACATATGCACATGCATAAGTGTGAGATAATCAGTCATGAGAAAGGCTTCAAAATCACCTATGAAAACACCAGTTCCACCAGTATTTAGAATAATGGCTTCCAGGAATGATAGACATTAGAGTACAGGTAATTACAGCATTATGGTTCACAGATGGTTTTAACATTAACTGGTTGGTCTTTCCAAATCAGTATCATCCTCAGTTTGTATTTGTTTGTTAGCATGGTTTATATATATATGTGTGTGTGAAATTTATATGTACCTTCCTGCTGCTGCTGCTGCTGCTGCTGCTGCTGTTTTTGTCTCTGCTTTCTTTGGAAAAAAGTCTGATTTTGAGAAATTTTCAAATCATTTTACTTGGGTGATTATAATGTTTGGAATTAGAATGGATGATGGAAACGACCCATGCGTGCTAGGACATTACACAGAAGGTATTATTGAGGCCCGGAAGACATGACTGATCAAATAGTGTTACATCAGTGCAAGTAGTGACATTTCTATATTAAGAATGAAAATGAAACAGATATAGATCATGTGAATATTAACATTGTCATCTTTCTTGCCCTAGGTTCAGAACACAGCAAGCAAAAAATAAAATATTAAAGTGATGTTGGTTTTTACATCCCTACAAATAAAACCTTAAATCTAGACTGACCCAAAAAATTATTCAGGAGAGTAATAGATGTGAACAGTTTATATTAAACCTACAGGCAAATTAAAAGTTGGCAATGGAAAATACAAAATAATAAGAATATCGTGCTTTCTATGACAGTACTACAATGGGCTAAATTTGAGTTTATTTTAATAATATATCTTTTAAAAGCCCAGATATGTTCATGTTTTCTCCATTTATACACACTTTATGCATGTTATATATTTAGTTCATTTGGAATATTTTAAATTATATCCATTATAATCATCTAAAATATTCTATTACTCCATCATTTCAATGATTATCAAATTTACAATTGCAATTTTCTTTTTAGAGATAAGATTCCAGGCAGTTCAGACTTGCCTGAAGCTTTATATGTATGTGTGGGTATCTTTTATAGCCATGTTGTCTCCACTGCACGTATCTTAGTTTTGCAGATATATATCACCACACTCAGTGGAAATTTTTAATTGAATATTTTATTTTCAGAGTTAAGTTGTTTTTTTGTGGTTTTTTTTTGTTTTTTTTTTTTAGATAAGGTAAACCTTATGTACCATTCACCCAATTTCAAGCTTACTGTAGAAATTGCAGTCTCTTAATACAGTCTGAGGCTTCCCAATCATGCCTGTTCTCTGAGAAGCCCAACTAGCAGCTGACTGAGACAGAAGCAAATACTACCACACAACTATTGGGCCGAAGTTAGGGAACTAATCTGTGGTTGAATTAAGGAAGTGCTGAGGTAAGCTGAGGAGGGTGATCCCAGAGGAAGACTAGCAGTCTCAGCTAACCTGGACCCCCTGAGATTTCTCAGATACTGAGCCACCAACCAAACAGCATAAACAAGCTAATCTGAGGCCCCAAGACATATATAGCAGAGGACTGCCTGGTCTGGCTTCAGTGGGAGAAGATGCACCTAACCTGGGAGGTACTCAAAGACCCAGGGAGTGAAGAGGCCTGGTGTGGGCGTGGGCGTGGGTGTGGGGGTGGCATCTTATTGGAGACAGGGAGGAGGAGGAATAGGATAAGGAATTGTGGGAGGGCAGATGGGGAGGAGGGAGGATAGGGAGGTAATGAGTGGACTATAAAGTAATAAAAAATAAAAATAATTTAAAAAAGAAGTAAAAGGAAAGATAAATTCCCTTTAAGTTTACTGAATAACCAAGACTACTTATTATCTTCACTCTTTTTCTTCAGTCATGCTTAATTTTGGCTATAACTTACAAAAATAACTCCTGAGTTCTTACATTATTACAACAACTAATGGTTTTCCTGTGATGCTATGAGAGCCTGAGAGTCTGTTCATTTTTTTCCCACCAAGTGTTAAGCACTAACCAAGCACTCTCTAACCACTGATGATATAGATATTTCTCTGAATCTCATCTCTCAGAAAAATTGTATTGCACGCAGTCCACATTTTTCCTGAGCATTCCTAACCTATGACAGAATCCTAGCTGGAAAGGGAAGTACATAATCATTTGTATATTTCATTCTTTAGCTAATTCTCCTAATTCTTTTATGTTCCACTTAATTCTTCTTTGAATAAACATCCTAACATTACTTCACAATAAATGTTCTTTTCTATAAGAGGCTAAATAAAAATGGTTGGATTTATAATTATAGTTAAAAGAAGAGTTAGTGAACTATATTTGCAAGTTTAATAATAAGTTCTATGAATTCAAAAGTATTATTTTCATTTCCATATCAGGAGTTCATCCATATTCTAGTTTTATACAATAACAACTTGAGATCTATTTGAGCTATTAAATTATATTTCTCCTTTAAGATACTATTAGTGAAAATGAATCATAAATATTTGTGTCAGAAATTTTGAATCAAGAGTAATTATATACATTTAATAACATCATGCATAAAATTTATCTACAAGTTATTTACTTAACATGGAATATCTCAGTCATGAATCTGTCTTGCAGAAGGAATTCAACTGAGAATACTGTCAAATATTTCAAGCTTATAACTATGACAAATTGCTTGTTACTTATATGGGAATATCTGAAATAGACTAGCCTGTTTCTTAATAATAAAATTAAATTGTATTAAAGTACAAAAACTACATAAAGTATAAAAGTATGCTATATTTTATATAGCAAAGAACCTTGTTATATATGATGCAATATAATTGAGAAATACCAGTAGTGATATATCATATTAAGCATACAATTAAACAATTTGAGAGTTAATAATCAAAAACAATGTTAGAATTACATTTAAAAAGCATTTTGTTTTATAATTTAAATTATTTGTGTGTGTGTCACTATGCACTGTGTGTGTGTATGTGTGTGTGTGTGTCTGTGTATGTCTGTGTATATCTGTATGTGAGCATGTAATCAAGAGTAGGAGGCCCTTGGAGACCAAATATTTTAGATTTTTCTCTGGAGCTGGAGTTGTAGTTAATTATGAGCCCAAGGACATGAGGCTCTATATAGAACTCAGGCAATATGTACAAGCAATATGTATTATTAACCTCTAAGCTATCTCTCTAACCTATTTATTTAATTTTTCATGTATTTACAATTGTAATTTTTATTAAAATAATTACATCATTTCTATCATCATTTCTCTCCTTCAAATCCCTTCTATATATACTCCAATTTTTCTTTTTTTTATTACCTAATTTCTTTTTCTTCTATATTCTTTATTTACAGTCCAAATGATTTCCCCTTTCCAGGTTCCCCCCTCCTCATAAGTCCCATAAGCCCTCTTCCCTCTTTCTGTTCCCCAATCAATCCCCTCCCACTTCACTGTCCTGGTAATCCCCTACAATGCTGCATCAAGCCTTTCCAGAACCAGGGCCCTCTCCTTCCTTCTTCTTGGGAATCATTTGATATGTGAATTTTATCTTAGATATTCAGAGCTTCTGGGCTAATATTCACTTATTAATGACTGCATTTCATGTGTGTTCTTTTATGATTGGGTTACCTCTCTTAGGATTTTATTTTCCAGTTCCAACCATTTGCCTAAGAATTTCATGAATTCATTGTTTTTAATTGCTGTGTAGTATTCCATAAACTGCATGATACTGGTACAGTGACAGGCAGGTAGATCAATGGAATAGAATTGAAAACCCAGAAATGAACCCACACACCAATGGTCTCTTCATCTTGAACAAAGGAGCTAAAACCAACCAGTGGAAAAAAGATAGCCTTTTCAACAAATGGTGCTGGCTCAACTTGAGGTCAGCATGCAGAAAAATGCAAATTGATCCATTCTTATCTCCTTGTACTACGCTCAACTCCAAGTGGATCAAGGACCTCCATATAAAACTAGGCACATTGAAACTAATAGAAAAGAAACTGGGGAAGAGCATTGAGCACATGGGCACAGGGGAAAATTTCCTGAACAGAACACCAATAGCTTATGCTCTAAGATCAACAATTGATAAATGGGACCTCATAAAATTATAAAGCTTCTATAAGGCAAAGAACGCTATCAATAGGACAAAACAGCAACCAACAAATTGGGAAAAGATCTTTACCAATCCTACATCTGACAGAGGGCTTATGTCCAATATATACAAAGAACTCAAGAAATTTCCTCAGAAATCTGGGCATGACACTTCAGGAGGTCCCTGCTATACCACTCCTGGGCATATACCCAGAGGATTCCCCAGCATGCAATAAGGACACATGCTCCACTATGTTCATAGCAGCCTTATTTATAATAGCCAGAAGCTGGAAAGAATCCAGATGTCCCTCAATGGAGGAATGGATATACTCCAATTTTCTGTCTTTCAAATTCATAGCTTCCTTTTCCTTTAACTGTTGTTACACACACACACACACACACACACACACTCCAACAAACATTATATTTCAACTGCTGGTTGCTTCCCTCCTTTGGAAGCTTCTTTGGTACCTTGTGGTACCATTAACACTAGTCTTCATGGAGAAGGTATTTAGGTCAGATCCAGCTCAAGTCCTCAAAAGGAGCTTAATCTACTCCTGAGTTTCAGGCTAAATAAGGGCATCAGTAATAGTTCACAATATTTTGGGAATCTTGTGAGTTATAATTGTTAATGAAGTAATAGTGTTGAAAGTAATATAAAAATTAATCAGCTCATAAACATGGGAAATAGTATAAAGTGCCAATTTCCAATGAATCCTTAGAAAAGGTGCATCATCCTTAACTGTAATGGTACATTTGTTTACAAATTTTTAGTGGAGCAGTTCAGAAGAAGTCTCAAAGTTTTAAAAAATACACTTAGCAACTTGCTTTCAAAGACAGGAAAATGTATTATCAGATATATTTAAATCTCACTTCCTTTTGAGTCATTTTTTTATTCGATATATTTTTTATTTACATTTCAAATGATTTCCCCTTGTCTGGCTCTCCACTCCCTGAAAGTCCCATAAGCCCTCTTCCCTCCCTTTATTCCCCCATTCAAACCTTCCCACTTCCCTGTTCTGGTATTCCCCTATAATGCTGCACTGAGTCTTTCCAGAAACAGGGACCACTCCTCCGTTCCTCTTGGACATCAATTAATATGTGTGTTATGTCTTGGGTATTCCACATTTCTAGGCTAATATCCACATATCAGTGAATGCATACCATAATTGATCTTTTGAGACTGGGTTGCCTCACTTAGTATAATGTTCTCCAGATCCATCCATTTGTCTAAGGATTTCATGAATTCATTGTTTCTGATAGCTGAATAGTACTCCATTGTGTAAATATACCACATTTTTTTGTATCCATTCCTCCGTTGAGGGACACCTGGGTTCTTTCCAGCTTCTGGCTATTACAAATAGGGCTGCTATGAACATAGTGGAGCATGTGACTTTATTGCATGCTGGGGAATCCGCTGGGTATATGCCCAGGAGTGGTATAGCAGGGTCCTCCGGAAGTGTCATGCCCTGATTTCTGAGGAACCGCCAGACTGATTTCCAAAGTGGTTGTACCATCTTGCAATCCCACCAGCAGTGGAGGAGTGTTCCTCTTTTTCCACATCCTTGCCAACACCTGCTGTGTCCTGAGTTTTTACCCTTAGCCATTCTGACTGGTGTGCGGTGAAATCTCAGGGTTGTTTTGATTTGCATTCCCCTAATGACTAATGATGTTGAACATTTCTTAAGGTGCTTCTCAGCTATCTGACGTTCTTCATGGAAAAATTATTTGTTTAGCTCCATACCCCACTCTTTAATAGGGTTATTTGGTTTGCTTGGGTCTACCTTCTTGAGTTCTTTGTATATATTAGATATTAGCCCTCTGTCAGATTTAGGGTTGGTGAAGACCCTTTCCCAATCTGTTGATTGACGTTTTGTCCTTTTGACAGTGTCCTTTGCCTTACAGAAACTTTGTAATTTTATGAGGTCCCATTTGTCAATTCTTGATCTTAGAGCATAAGCTATTGGTGTTCTGTTCAGGAACTTTTCCCCTGTGCCCATGTCCTCAAGGGTCTTCCCCAGTTTCTTTTCTATTAGTTTCAGTGTGTCAGGTTTTATGTGGAGGTCCTTGATCCATTTGGAGTTGAGCTTAGTACAAGGAGATAAGAATGGATCAATTCACATTCTTCTGCATCCTGACCTCCAACTGAACCAGAAACATTTGTTGAAAAGGCTATCTTTTTTCCACTGGATGTTTTCAGCTCCTTTGTGGAAAATCAAGTGATCATAGGTGTGTGGGTTCATTTCTGGATCTTCAATCCTATTCCATTGATCCACTTGCCTGACATTGAACCAATACCATGCAGTTTTTATAACTATTGCTCTGTAGTAATGTTTGAGGTCTGGGATACTGATTCCCACAGAAGTTCTTTTACTATTGAGAATAGTTTTAGCTATCCTGGGTTTTTTGTTATTCCAGATGAATTTGAAAATTGTTCTTTCTTTTTTTTCTGTTTTTATTTTTTTTTGTTTTTATTTATTGATATATTTATTTACATTTCAAATGATTTCCCCTTTTCTGGACCCCCACTCCCCAAAAGTCTCATCAGTCCCCTTCCCTCCCCCTGTTTTCCTTTCTAACTCTATGAAGAACTGAGTTGAGATTTTGATGTGGATTGCTTTGAATCTGTAGATTGCTTTTGGCAAGATGGCCATTTTAACTATATTAATCCTGCCAATCCAAGAGCATGGAAGATTTTTCCATTTTCTGAGGTCTTCTTCTATTTCCTTCTTCAGAGATCTGAAGTTTTTGTGATATAGTTCTTTCACTTGTTTGGTTAGAGTCACACCAAGATACTTTATGCTGTTTGTGGCTATTGTGAGGGATTTCATTTCCCAAATTTCTTTCTAAGTCTGCATATCCTTTGAGTATAGAAAGGCTACTGAGGAAGTCATTTTTTAAGGTTGTCAGAATCAACAATTTTAAGTACAAGGTGATTTTTCACTTTCAAAATCACAAGAAAAATAATGTTATTATATAATGCACATAGTATTACATGGGTTTAAGATTGAAAATTAAAGTCAGTGATAACAGTTGGAATTAACTAAAACCTGAAAATGGAGACCACGCCTGTGAATTACTTTAGCTTAATTTGAAGTGAAAAAGTCCACTCCTTTTTTAATATATGTGTGTGTGTATACATATATAATATTTTCTTTATTTACATTTCAAATGATTTCCCCTATCCTGGTTAACTTCCCAAAATACCTTATCCCATTTCCTCTTCCTCCTGCTCACTAACCCACCCACTCCCACTTCCCTGTCCTAGTATTCCCCTATACTGGCATATCAAGCTTTCTCAGGAACAAGAGCCTCATCTGTATGACAAGAACTTCAAGATTCTGAAGAAAAAAAATGGAAGATTTCAGAAGATGGAAAGATCTATGCTCGTTGATTGGCTGGATTAATATAGTAAAAATGGCAATCTTGCCAAAAGCAATCTAAAGATTCAACGCAATCCTCATCAAAATTCCAACTCAATTATTCAGAGAGCTGGAAAGAGCAATTTGCAAATTCATCTGGGATAACAAAAAAATCCAGGATAACAAAAACTATTCTCAACAATAAAAGAACTTCTGGCAGAATTACCATCCCTGACATCAAGCTGTACTACAGAGCAATCGTGATAATACCTGCATAGCATTGGTACAGTGAAAAGTCTACTTCTAAGGCACATCTTTGAGGTAGAAAGACATATCTTTGATCTAGATTTCTGAGCCAGATCTAATCTGACCCATGCCTTATGCTAGAAGCCTATATAAGAACATGGAAGAAGGAAACCTTTGTACTTGTATGGTTACTCTAGCTCACGAGTAAATACATTCTTTCATGGGCATTAAAGCCTATTTCTTCAGGATTCCTGAATATACTGAAGTCCAAATGAGATATCTAGCTTCATGGACTGAGTAATTATTGTATTCTTGGGCATTCTTTCTATTGGAAAGCATTGTTGAATTAGCTTGACATCAATTGATAAGTAATTCTAATAAGCCCCCCTTTTATTTCATATATATATATATTATTCCTTTTATTAATCCTGCACTGATTGGATATTTTTCAATTGATCAGTAATACAGTCTATCAGTAGATAAATTTATCTCTGATTCTGTGTAAATCATAAAATATATTAATGAAATAAAATTTCACATTTAATGAAATATACAGATTTCATTGTTAGTTACATATATCATTGAGCAATTTTGTCTAGTAAACATTGTTATAATTATAGAAATGCTATCATTAAAAATGCATAGGTCTGAAACTCATTAGAAAGTATAAGACTGTTATTTGTACTCTATGGTTTAAAAATACACATTTTACTGTATGTTATTTAAGAAAAAGACAATCACTGCATTAGAAATAAAAGAAATGGCTATCTTTTTTCCACTGGATGTTTTCAGCTCCTTTGTCGAAGATCAAGTGACCATCACTGTGTGGACTCATTTCTGGATCTTCAAATCTATTCTGTTGGTCCACTTGTCTGTCACTGTACCAATACCATGCAATTTTTAACACTATTGCTCTGTAGTATTGCTTGAAGTCAGGGATACTGATTCCCCCAGAATTTCTTTTCTTGTTGAGAATAGTTTTAGCTACCCTGGGTTTTTTGTTATTCCAGATGAATTTGAGAATTGATTTTTCTAACTCTGTGAAGAACTGAGTTGGGATTTTGATGGGGATTGCATTGAATCTGTAGATCATTTTTGGCAAGATGGCCGTTTTAACTATGTTAATCCTGCTGATCCACCAGCATGACAGATTTTTCCATTTTCTGAGGTGTTCTTCGATTTCCTTCTTCAGAGACCTGAAGTTCTTTCACTTGTTTGGTTAGAATCACACCAAGATACTTTTATTGTTTGTGGCTATTTTGAAGGGTGTCGTTTTCCTAACTTCTTTCTCAGCCTGCTTATCCTTTGAGTATAGGAAGGCAACTGATTTGCTTGAGTTGATTTTATAACCAGCCACTTTGCTGAAGTTGTTTATCAGCTGTAGGAGTTCTCTTGTGGAGGTTTTCTGGTCACTTAAGTAGACTATCATGTCATCAGCAAATAGTGATAATTTCACTTCTTCCTTTTCAATTTGTATCCCCTTGACCTCCTTATGTTGTCTAATTGCTCTATCTAGAACTTCAAGTACTATATTGAAAAGATATGGAGAGAGAGGACACCCTTATCTAGTCCCTGATTTTAGTGGGATTGCTTCAAGTTTCTGTCCATTTAGTTTGATGTTGGCTACCGGTTTGCTGTATATTGCTTTAACGATGTTTAGGTATGGGCCTTGAATTCCTGTTCTTTCCAAGACTTTCAGCATCATGAAAGGATGCTGAATTTTGTCAAATGTTTTTTCTGCATCTAATGAGATGATCATATGGTTTTTTTCTTTGAGTTCGTTTAATTAGTGGATAGCATTGACCGATTTCCTTATATTGAACCGTCCCTGGATCCCTGGGATGAAGCCTACTTGATCATGGTGGATGATCATTTTGATGTGTTCTTGGATTCGGTTGGCAAGAATTTTATTCAGTATTTTTGCATCAATATTCGTAAGGGAAATTGGCCTGAAGTTTTCTTTCTTTGTTGGATCTTTGTGTGGTTTTGGTATCAGCGTAATTGTGGCTTCATAGAACGAGTTCGGTAGAGTTCCTTCTGTTTCTATTTTTGTGGAATAGTTTGAAGAGTATTGGTGTTAGGTCTTCTTTGAAGGTCTGATAGAATTCTGCACTGAAGCCATCTGGTCCCGTGCCTTTTTTTGGTTGGGAGACTTTCTATAACCCTTTTTATTTCTTCGGGTATTATGGGACTGTTTAGATGATCTATTTGATCCTGATTTGGTTTTGGTGTCAGATATCTGTCTAGGAAACTGTCCATTTCCTCCACATTCTCCAGTTGTGTTGAGTATAGGATTTTGCAGTAGGATCTAATGATTTTTTGAATTTCCTCAGTTTCTGTTGTTATATCTCCCTTTTCATTTCTAAGTTTGTTAATCCGGATACTGTCTTTTTGCCCTTTGGTTAGTCTGGCTAAGGGTTTATGTATCTTGTTGATTTTCTCAAAGAACCAGCTCCTGGTTTTGTTGATTCTTTGTATGGTTCTCTTTGTTTCTACTTGATTGATTTCAGCCCGGAGTTTGATGATTTCCTGCCTTCTACTCCTCCTGGGTGAAATAGCTTCTTTTTGTTCCAGGGCTTTCAGGTGTGTCATTAAGCTGTTAGTGTATGCTCTCTCCATTTTCTTTTTGGAGGCACTCAGGGCATTGTGTCCCATAGATTTGGGTATGTTGTGTCTTCATTTTCATTAAGTTCTAAAAAGTCTTTAATTTCTTTATTTCTTCCTTGACCAAGGTATCATTGAGTACAATATTGTTCAGTTTCCACGTGTATGTGGGTTTTTCTGTTGTTTTTGCTGCTATTGAAAACCACTTTTACTCCATAGTGATCTGATAGGAGGCATGGGATTAGTTCAATCTTCTTATATTTGTTGAGGTCTGTCTTGTGACCAATTATATGGAAGATTTTGGAGAAGGTACCATGAGGCGCTAAGAAAAAGGTATATTCTTTTGCTTTAGGATAGAATGTTTATATATATATATATATATATATATATATATATATATATATATATATATATATATATAAAATCTAATTGGTCCAAAGCTTCAATTATTTTCACTGTGTCCTTGTTCAGTTTCTGTTTTCCTGATCGGTCCATTGAGGAAAGTGCAGTGTTGAAGTCACCCACAATTATTGTGTTAGGTACAATGTGTGCTTTGAGCTTTAGTAAAGTTTCTTTTATGAATGAGTGTGCTGTTGCATTTGGGGCATAGATGTTCAGGATTGAGAGTTCTTCTTGTATTTTTCTTTTAACCAGCAAGAAGTGTCCCTCAGAGTTTCTTTTGATGACTTTTGGTTGAAAGTCAGTTTTATCTGATATTGGAATGGCCACTCCATCTTGTTTCCTGAGACAATTTGCTTGTAAAATTGTCTTCCAGCCTTTTACTCTAAGGTAGTGTTTGTCTTTGACCCTGAGGTGTGTGAAAAAAAGATAGCCTTTTCAAGAAATGATGCTGGTTCAATTGGAGGTCAGCATGCAGAAGAATGCGAATTGATCCATTCTTATCTCCATGTACTAAACTTCACTCCAAGTGGATCAAGGACCTCCATGTAAAACCAGACACACTGAAACTAATAGAAAAGAAACTGGGGAAGACCCTTGAGGACATGGGCACAGGGGAAAAGTTCCTGAACAGATCACCAATAGCTTATGCTCTAAGATCAAGAATTGACAAATGGGACCTCATAAAATTACAAAGTTTCTGTAAGGCAAAGACACTGTTAAAAGGACAAAATGGCAGCCATCAAATTGAAAAAGGATATTCACCAACCCTACTTCTGATAGAGGGCTAATATCCAATATATACAAAGAACTCAAGAAGTTAGACCCCAGGGAACCAAATAACCCTATTAAAAAATGGGGTACAGATCTAAACAAAGAATTTTCACCTGAAGAAATTTGGACGGCCGAGAGGCACCTTAAGAAGTGCTCAACATCATTAGTCATTAGGGAAATGCAGATCAAAACAACCCTGAGATTTCACCCTCCAACAGTCAGAATGGCTAAGTTCAAAAACTCAGGAGACAGCAGGTGTTGGCGAGGATGTGGAGAAAGAGGAACACTCCTCCACTGCTGGTGGGGCTGTAAGATGGTACAACCACTTTGGAAATCAGTCTGGTGCTTCCTCAGAAAACTGGACATGACACTTCCAGAGGACCCTGCTATACCGCTCCTGGGCATATACCCAAAGTATTCCCCGGCATCCAATAAAGACACATGCTCCATTATGTTCATAGCAGCCTTATTTATAATAGCCAGAAGCTGGAAAGAACCCAGATGCCCCTCAAAGGAGGAATGGATACAGGAAATGTGGTATATTTACACAATGGAATACTACTCAGCAATTAGAAACAATGAATTCACAAAATTTTTAGGCAAATGGTTTGATCTGGAAAATATCATCCTAAGTGAGGTAACCAAGTCACAAAAGAATACACATGGAATGCAATCTCTGATAGGTGGATATTAATTAGCCCAGAAGCCCTGAATACCCAAGGCACAAATTGCATAACAAATGACTCCCATGAAGAAGTATGGAGAGGGTCCTGATCCTGGAAAGGATTGATCTAGCATTGGAGGGGAATATAAGGACAGAGAAAAAGGAGGGAGGTGATTGGAGAATGGATGGAGAGAAGAAGGTTCATGGGGCATATGGGGAGGGGGGATCCGGGAAAGGGGAAATCATTTGGAATGTAAACAAAGAATATAGAAAATAAAAATATTTAAAAAAAAGACTAAATAAATGTTAGTCTTATTTACAAGTGTCCTCCAGAAAAGGAAAATTTAATGATATACAAATTAAAAATGATATACAAATGAAAATATATGTAATATATAATATTGCTGTTTACCAACACCAAAAGTGTCTCTTATGTACAGTGGATTAAATTGTATAGTTCCCATTATTATCTGATGATATGTGTGTATTTTTAGGTATTATTGTCTTTGCTTTGACTAGACTATTTTAAACTTCTACCGATGAGAGCTAAACTGTCGACTATAATTGTGAGTGACAATCATTCCATTAAAAAAAAAAGAAATAAAAGAAATAAGGAAAAGAAATTAATTCAAGAAGTAGGTTGCCTGGATGAGATGTTTGGAATATCTATCTCTTAAAATTGACTTAAAAAAAAAAAAGCAATGTTAGAGAATAAAATATAGAGACATGCGTGTTTCCATGAAGAAATCTTGGTCTGAAAGAACTGACTACCTGAAAATTTTAAATAATAAAGCTTATGGAATAATTTTCTCAAAACTTATAAAAGTCTTTATTAGAATATTCAGTAATTCTGGTATTCTTTGTAAATACTGTGCATTAGTTGATTTCTGTTACCATTATAAACACTCTGACAAAATGCATCTTGGGAATGAAAAGATTTATTTAAATTCACAGCTTATTGTCCATCATGAAGAAGGCCAGAAACTCAAGGCAGGAATCTAGTTTCAAAAACTGAAGAGAACATGGTAAAACCTTGAGTAGTGACTGGCTCATATGACTTGCTCAACCTGATCTTTTTTTATATAACACAGAATTAACCACCAAGATGGCATAGTAATCTGGGCATTCCCACATTAATTATTAATTAAGACAATAATTAATAGACTTCCCTACAGGTAAATTAATTTTGATATCAATAATATGAAATTATTTCTTATATGAAGGTTTTTTTGGAAATTTTCTAAAATAATTTTAGTAGCTAAATTCTTTTTTCAAATTTCTCCTCTCAGAATTATGCTGTACTTCAATTTAGTGATTCCTTCCATAATTTTACTGAAACATTCACAGATAAATATTTGGGCATACTGGCAAACATTTTCTCAACAATATTCAACATAACTATTTTTAGCATAGAAAATATCAAAGTATGATTTAATTGTGACTCTTTGGTTATTATAAGTCATTTGACAATTAAAAATGAGTACAAATACAATTTTTCATTTTACTCAAGTATTTAATACATGGCAATAATTTTTGACTTATAAACATGTTACTATGGCCAAGGAAGCTTTACACCCAAGTTCTGGCATGAACACCTGACATCAGTGAAGATTCCTGGCATGTGAAGATGTGGGTACTAGTGTCAGAGTGTTTCTAGAAAAGGCTTCATATTTGCTGAAGAAGGGAACACCTGAGAATCAGATTTCTCACTTGACAGAAGATCTGCATAACCAAATCAAAGTCCTCTTCCAAGTTATCTGAATGTAGTGGAAAAGAAGGCCATTATTTACCTTGCTGAAACAGAATATTTTGTAATAACACTCATTTTGAAGCATTGACAAAGCTCTTATAGGAAACAATGGAAATACTGCATTGGTATGTATATAAAACAGTGATTTTTCTCCAGGAATAAAATGAATGATAGAGTTCTTTATTACCATTGCCAGAATATTTATACTGACAGTATTCCCATATACTTCATGGTATGATATAGAACATTGTATTGTCTTGTCAAAGATAGAACACTTCAGTGTTTAAGACAAATGGTCCTTTCTAAGCTAGTAGAATTTCTCTAGGTCATCTTTCAAAATAATAATCCTAGAGATTGATTTTTGAAAGCTAACAATGTGTTCTATTCTATGATTATTTTTTAAAGTTTTAATCTTAGCTATGTTCTTATGATGGTAATTTTAAAAAGATCAAGGGATACTTGTGTAACATCAGTTCCTTAATATTTAAAATGCTTCATGTAGAATTGCTCAATGTGTGAAAAAAAATTTTTACACAACACTTCAGCAAGATTTCTACATGGTATTCATGGAAATATTTTAATCACGTCTTTTACTTGGATCATATAATTAGAGATTTTAATAGAAATAGTTCACTGAACAGCTTTAGTAGGATATCAATAGGTAAGAATCAGCATAGTGTGTTTAAAATAACAAAGAAATACTGATGTAGACCAGTTACCAATTCATTTTTTTTCTTTCTTTAACACTGGAATGAGTTATTCTAACATAACCATCTGTCAGCTAGGTACAATTAAAGTCTAATCTGTATGCCATTTTCAAGGTTTTTTTATTAGGCAGTATTCAGTGATAAAAGTAAAGATTTTAGAAAATTAATTAAAATTAACTTTATTATAAATATAAATGCAAATAATGTTTATAATGACTTATTTGTTCAGTCACAGTTCTTACCTTAAAAAATCAAGAAAATAAAAAGGCTGTTGCTTATCTCTCAAAAAAAAAAAACCAAAACACTAGAAACAAGAACAATAAAATATGTAAAAAACTGAAAGTCAAAAGACACAAACAAAAGATAATCATTAAAAAATTTAAAACAATAAAGACATGACAAAAGAACCCTGAAATTTGTTTTGTGCTAGCCAACAAATCTTGAGTGTGGAACCTGCTCTGGAACATGATTGATACACCCAGTCATACTCCATTGAACGAAACCCTTTTCCCATTATCAATTTGAAATGCCTAATTGATAGTGACTATGTATATACTCTCCCTTCTTAGGTATGACTTAGCTAAGAGCTTACATCTGATCCATAACCAGAAAGTAGAGAAAGAAACACAGCTAACTGCAAATGGCAAGAGGATATGAAACATCAAAACCCCAGAACACACTCCCTTCAGAAAGCCACATGAACCAAGCCCAACTAATTCATCACAATCACCTGGGGACCAAACAGTCAAACCTATGAGATGGTGGAAGCCATTCTTATTCAAACCCCCACAAAGCCCATATCTATTTATAACTCTGATAGTATTTTAGAAATGATGAGCTGTGCTGAAGTGGTTTGAATAAAATAATAATCTTTTTCATTGGCTCTGATATTTGAAAGCAGGTGCCTATTATTGGTGATGTTTGAGAGGTCATGGGACTTCGAGAAGGTTCAGCACTGCAGGAGGAAGGGCCCTGTAAAGTGGGATGTGAGGGTTCACAGACTCACCTTATTTCCAGCTTATTCTCTGTTTAAAGAGAGAATATAAAGTTGAGGACATAATCTCTCAGCTTCCTGTTAGAGCTGCCTGCTATAAGCCTTCCTCACCAAGATGAACGACCCTCCAGGAGCCATAGCTCAGATTAACTCTTTCAACAGAAACTTCCTCTGGTGTGCTTTTTTTTTTTTTCATTAAACAAAAGATAACATACAGAAGTTTATACCAGAAAGTGGGATATTTCTCTTTAGAACCTAACCGTATTCATTTTGGGAGGATTGTGGTAGTGTTTGGACTTTCAGAATAGAAAAAAAATTGAAAACTCTAAGCAGATCTAAGGTGGACCATTCTAATTTTCAATTGTGTAACCTTTACACATTAATTTATTTACAAAATGAAGAAAGGAAGCTTTTAAAGATGCATTATGACTATAAGACAAATCTCAAATATCTCAGTCATTATTTTGGGGGACTCTAATAATTGTAAAGCACATAAATGTACACTCAATGTGCATATGTTCCTAAGTATATAGGTGAGAAACTACATCAAAGGTGCATTATACTTCTTAACATAAAGATATGTTCAAAATGTGAGGGAATTTTTCTCCGAATTATGCCCAATCTGAGCCTAAAAGCATAATTCTAGATTTGTTTGAGTATGGAATCAGCAGAAACAATGAAACATTTTTTTAAAGATTTATTTATTATTATATGTAGGTACACTGTAACTGTCTTTAGACACACCAGAAGAGGGCATCAGATCTCATTACAGATGGTTGTGAGCCATCATATGGTTGCTGGGATTTGAACTCAGGACCTTTGGGAGTGCAGTCAGTGCACTTAAATGTTAAGCCATCTCACCAGGCCAGAACCATGATTCATAATGATGTTTTATTTAGATGTGCAGTAGAATGAAATTCTGTTATTTTCAGGAAAATAGGTAAAACTGAAAATCATTTTATTAACAGAAATAAGGCAGACACCAGAAAAATATCCTGTACTTTGTCAAATGAGCAAAGATTTCAGTATTTGAATAAAATTTTATATATAAGTATATATTATATATATAAATAAAAATATATATTTAAATATATTTATTTTTATATTATAAATAAAAACATATATATTTAAATATATTTATTTTTATATTATAAATAAAAACATTTATAGATTAGGGTTAGTGTAAGGAGTTAGGGATTAGGGATTAGGGATTAGCAGTTAGGGTTAGGGTTAGGGTTAAGTTATGTTATAGTCATAATTTTATATTATATGTTATAGTCATAAATTATATATATAATGTAATTACTATATAATTATATATGCATATAATTACATACATGGAAAGACACACATATAATATCTATATATTACATACAAACATATATAATATATAATACATATATATATAAATGTAGAAATAATGATATAAAAAAGAAAGTGGACTAGTAGGAGAAGATAGTGTGGTTCTTATGGTCGAAGTACATAATATACTTATTAACTTATGTATGGAATACATCACTATGTAGAATAAACAAATACAAGCATATTTTAAATGAGGAGATAATAAAAATGTAAGAAAATGATCATTCAGTATAGTGCTTGCTGAGAAATCATGGAGATTGGAATTCATATCCCCAGCAACCATATAAATATCTGAAAATGGTCCCTTCGACTTGTCCTCTTAGTGCTGAGACAAAAACACGGATTAATCAAAAATTTTGAAAGAAAAATAACAAAGGAAACAAAACAAAAATCTCATTGTGATTCATAGAGAACAATTCACCAATAAAACTAGAAGCCATGTAACTATAAAGAAGCAAACAGCCAAACAGCAAAGAAAAGAGAGAGCTTTCTGGGAATGCTGAAGCACTAATCCTGTGAGACTCAGCACTACTGAAACAAATGCAAAATCATGCCTTATTTCTTTCTATATAGAGTTATCTATCATAAACCTGTGGTGTAGTGGCTAATTTTGGGTGTCAACTTGACACAAGCTGGAGTTATCACAGAGAAAGGAACCTCCCTTGGGGAAGTACCTCCATGAGATCCAGCTGTAAAGCATTTTCTCAATTAGTGATCAAGAGTGTGAGGGCCCAGCCCATTGTAGGTGGGGCTGACCCCGGGCTGGTAGTCCTGGGTTCTATAAAAAAGCAAGCTAAGCAATCCAGGGGAAGCAAGCCAGTAACATGCCTCCACAGCCTCTGCATCAGCTCCTGCCTCCAGGTTCCTGTCCTGTGTGAGTTCCTGTCCTGAATTCTTTGGTGATGATGAACAGCAATGTGGAAGTGTAAGCTGAAATTTTGATGCCTCTCTTTTATTATTTATTATTATGAGAATTTTGTACAAGGAGGTTGATTATATTCATAACCTTCTTGAATTCATCCCTGATCTACCCTTCTTCCCTTCCCAAACAACTAGGTGTTCTCCTTTGGATTTTTGTTTTGTTTTGTTTTCATTTTTTGTTTCTGTTTTGTTTTGATTTGTTTTTCCTAGGAAGTAGAGTGTATGTTATCCATATACTCTTTGATATAAAGGGTTGTTTATGTCCAGGAGCCAAACTTAAAGAAAACTTACACTTCCCCTCTTCAACAACTACAACCTCTTCAGGAAAGGTTGGCCTCTAGTGCTCACCTTCTCTCTCAATGCTGGAATTTTGTCTGGCTGATACTTGCATGTTCTCTTTCAATTGTTGTGAACAAATATTTGCAACTTCCTTGTGGTATCCATAAAAAAGTTCCCTTGTAGCTATCCACTACCTATAACTCCAAACTTTCTGATCATTTTCTACCATGATCCCTTAGCTTTGGCTGGAGAAAGTATGCTATAGAGGTACATTTTAGGGCTAATCATACAATAGTCTTATATTTTCTACACCTTGACCAGTTGTGATGTTGTGTATTAATCTTCTCTTACTGCAAAACAAAGCTTTTCTCATGAGTGTTGGTTGATGCAATAAAATATGGGTAGAAAGTTAAGTCGTTAGAAATGTGTTTAATATGTGCATTAGCAGACTATTGTTTTCACACCTAGGATCCATGACGTTTGTATTCACAGGTTATTTGGATCAATATGGTGGGATGTATGAGTTTCAGCTTGAAGAGCAAGACACAAATTCAATTAGCTAATGATAAATGCACATACAGATATTATGACATCAGGGCAAGTATAACACCAGTAGGCTTGTCTTAAGTTTCTAACAAAGGCATCTTAGGAAGCATAATTTTCAAGGAAATGGTTCCTTTTGTTATCTGACACAACATTTTACCTGTACTATTTTTAAACCTTACATTAAAGTTAACACATCAACTTATTGATTTAAGTAGAATAGAATAGACTTGTTATATCTCTATAAGTATAATCCAATATGTGGATAGCATGAATATACACGAATACATGTCTTACAAAATAGCTTTCAGAGTTCATGTTTGTTAACATAAAATAACATTTTTTTTTGTTCAAGCAGCGTTCTGACAACTGTACTGTACTCCTCCCAAAAAGAGTCTGATAAAATCTATGATGGAATGTATTCCGGCCAGATAGCCACTTGAAATCTAGAATCTGAAGCCAAGCATTATGTACAGCCCATATTTTTTGTGTTGCTTTGCTGTTCCATCCCAGAAATATGGAACATCCCAGAGGGAAGGACATGAGTAGTGTCAGTTTTAAAATTCAACAGATGTTTTAGCATGTGTTGGTGTCAGAACTAAAATTCAAACAAGGTTAGAGTCTCACATTTCTTTCTGTATAATTAAAACATGTTCCTGAGTAAAACGATTCCT
This sequence comes from Apodemus sylvaticus, assembly GCF_947179515.1. NCBI lineage: Eukaryota > Metazoa > Chordata > Mammalia > Rodentia > Muridae > Apodemus > Apodemus sylvaticus. The sequence goes on from NC_067480.1 coordinate 14,394,714, forward strand.
ATAAATTCTCTAAGGAAATATTATTTCATCACTTTAGTATCAGATTTGTCTATTAATCAGTTTATGAGAAAATATGAAACAAATTTGTTGTAATTAATTTTCAACAGATCACACTAAATTCCTGTAAATATTGTAAAACAAATAATATCATAATTTCCATTGTTTTATTAGTACAAGTCACATGAGAATTGCTTATACACAGCAAATAAATCAGTTACTTCATTATTTTTAATTATATTATTTGTACTCATGTAAAAATAAATAATATACAAATACTTTTTTATAATGACATCAAATTTTTAACAACTTCACAGAATGTGGACCAACATTCATTTAAAGTTTGATGTGGAAACATGCTTAATAATAGTTCAAAATTTAAAATGGATACAGTATCAAAATTGGATATTGAAATTAATTTATACTAAATAAACAAGTGCTAGAAGTGAAAATATATACATAAATTAACAAGATTCATTGCAATACTATTCTGCATTTTGTTTATTCAGTTGCTCATAAAATCTCCCGTAAGGATATGATTTTGTTGTTTTGTTTGGTTTGGTTCCTTTGTTTTGTTTTTTGTTTTGAGCAGACCTTCCTTAGACCGGGTTTTCATCATACAAGCAGGTTATGGTGAGCAAAACTGAAATAAATGAGAGTCTTGCTGACAGTCACGCTCTGCACCAAGATGTCTAGGTGTCTAAGTCTGGTGAAAGATTTTATATATATATATATATATATATATATATATATATATATATATATGAATGAAAATTATGCAAAGCATTTCTATATGTTATAATCAATGGAAATTTTAAATAAGAGCTATTAATCTTAAATGAAAACAAGAAAGAAAAACAGAGTCCTTGAAATTATGCTTCACTGTCCAGGCAATGGAATTGTATGTTATTTAGGTTCAGAGGTCTTTGATTCTATCATCTCATCAACTGAGGTGGAAAAAGTAAAATTACTCAGAGAAGTAATCGAATTCAAGTTATGACCAAAGTATTAGTATAACTGAGGGAAAGATGGTTGGATAGGGTTTTTGAAAATGCTTGTTACTATTTTTATATCTTACATAATAGGACTAAAATTGTATTCAGGAAATTCCAGTTATTTACCAGTTGATAATTTTTCTTTACCAGCTTTATTTCTTAAGAACAGCTGTGAATATCATTAGCTTATTTATAAACTGATAGTTTACTGATCAAAAAATTCTCACATCGATTTTAAAGTGAAAACTATATTTTCTATCCTAAAAATCAGTTATTAAGTGATGATTTTAAATATGTTCAACAGATAAATGGGGTTTTGTTTCTCTTGATATATTGGTAAAACTTAAATATCACTTGATACTCAAGAGTACTGAATAAAATATTCTTATTAAAGTATATGTCAGAAAGACCTTTAACTATTTACATTTTTAACTCCCTGTAGAATTTGCTCTGTTCTAAATATGAGAGAAAAGATCTTTGTACTTAAATATTAAGCTGTATTTGTTTTGGAAAAATGTTGATGTTAAGATGAGAATTAAAATGTATTGGATATTAAAATTGGTTCAATTGATTCTTGAGTTATACTGAAGCATAAGGAATTGAGCACAAAAGGCAATACACAAAAAATAACTTATGAAACATAATGAACTATCCAAATAATCTTTATTTTAACAATTAATTTTGGAGAACTCAATTGTATATTATCTGGAGGATTCACATAAACCCTGCTCTATAATACTGTATTATGACACTGGAAAACGTTTGCTACCTATTGTGGATATTCAAAAATCACCAAAAAAATTTCTCATTTGCTAGAAACTCATGTTGGGAAGTTTTCTACCATATGTGTCTGTTGAGTATAGACCTCTGACTAATTTAAATCCCCCAGATTTTCATGGTATGCTAAAAGACCCTCAATAAGAAATTCATATTTATTTACTTTTAAAATTACTTTTAATTGTCTACAGTCCTGTCATTACTCCCCTCCTGATCTGCCCTCCCACAGTTCCTTATCCCATTCCTTCTGCCCTGTCTCTAAAAGGATGTCCCAACCCCACCCCCACCACACCACATCGCCTCCATATTCCCTATGGCCTCAAGTCTCTGGAGGGGTTAGGTACCCTTTTCTCTCATGGAGGTCAGACTAGCCAGTTCTCTGCTTTATATGTATGAGGAGGAACCCAGTCCAGCTAATATACACTGTCTAGTTGGTGGTTCAATGTTTGAGAGATCTCAAGGGTCCTATTAGTTGAAACTGCCAGTCTTCCTATGGGGTCGCCCTTCTCCTCAACTTCTTCTAGCCTTTCTCTAAGTCAACCATAGGGGTGCCTGACTTGGAGCCACCCCTTCAGATGGATCCCAATTAGGGCCTGTCACTGAACCACCTTTCCCTCAGTCTGTTCTCCATTTTTGTTCCTGCCATTGTTTTATACAGGAAAAATTCTGCATCAGAAATTTTGACTGTGGGATGGCAACTCTATCCGTCCACTTGATGCCCTGTCTTTCTATTGGAGATTAACTGTATGTTCATCTGTTGGGCATTTCATAGAAGGTCCCTCCCTTTGAGTCCTAGGAGTCCCTCACCTCTCAGGTCTCTGGTATTTTCTCGAAGGTCCCCCCAGCTCCCACCTCCCCCAATGTTGTATATTTCCATTCATTTTGTTCTCCCTCAGGGCTTCTTTCCTGTCGCTCCCACCCAGAACCTGATCATGTTCCCCCTTTCCCTTTCCCCTGCCCTTGAACCCAGGTTCCCTACCTCTACTTCCTGTGATTGCTTTCTTCTCCTCCAAGTTGAATTAAAACATCTGCATTGGGCCCTTCGGCTTATTAATCTTGAATTCTGTTGATTGTATCCTGAATATTCTGTAATTTTTGGATTAATATCCAATTATTAGTGAGTACATGCAAAGTATGCCCTTAAAAATTAAATTATTAGCCGGGCGTGGTGGCCTAGAATCCCAGCACTTGGGAGGCAGAGGCAGGCGGATTTCTGAGTTAGAGGCCAGCCTGGTCTACAGAGTGAGTTCTAGGACAGCCAGGGCTACACAGAGAAACCCTGACTCAAAAAACAATTAAATTATTGCTACATGACATCCCATTTCCTTTCCTCCTATTAACTCTTGCCCCTCATATCCTCTCCTATTCTATTGTTGTTGTTGTTCTTGTTATTATTATTATTATTATTATCATTATTATTTAAAAACATATATTCATACACACAAAATGGTAAACTGGTTTATTGTAGATTATTTCAGGAATGATTGCTTGACCAAAGAATACAAAATTGAATTTATCTATGGGAAAATCTACCTCTGGTTCTACCAACTGTCATTAATGCCTAGTAACTATTTGTTTAGAGTTAGAACCTATGAAATTTCCTCCTTCAGTGTTAGCATGTCTGTACTTGTTGTCATTGTTCAGGTCTTGTTTAGTCAGACATGTTGTAGACGATCTCACATTTCTAGGAGACAAAATCAGAACAACACCAACATCCTCTGACTCTTAGAGTTATTTTCTCACCCTGTTCAATAATATTCTCTGAGCCTTAGGTACAAGAATTGCACTGGAAAGGTTTCCATTGGGACTAGTCTCTACATAGACAATTATTTCCTAATTTCATTCAGTTGTATTTATCTTCAGTAATCTATGTCAGATACACAGAGTTATATGTGTATAACTGAGGGCTAAGAGCCCCAGTTATCCCTCAGCATAAGAGAAAATATTCATAATGCAGTTTAGATTATGTTGATTAAATAATATGGAGATTTTATATACATATACATGAATATATATCAAATATCTCTATCTCTCTCTCTCTCTCTCTCTCTCTCTATATATATATATATATATATATATATAGAGAGAGAGAGAGAGAGAGAGATAGCTTAGCAGTTAAGAGCACTAACTGCCCTTCCAGAGGTCCTAAGTTCAATTCCAATAAACCACATAGTGGCTTACAACCATCTGTAATGGCATCTGATGCAATCTTCTGATGTGTCTGAAGACAAATACAGTGAACTTATATAAATGAGGTAAATCTTTATATATATTTTATAATTATATATATATATCCAATAAATAGAGCTAGATAATGTTTTGTGTGTGTGAAGTAACCCTGACCCAGAAAGGCAATATGCACGAGTTCCTTCTTATTTGTTATTGTTAGCTCCAAATCTTCAATGGGAGTGTATAAACTAGACTAATAACAGAAACCAGAAAGTCCCATTTTTATGTGTGCCTCAAATATACCCATATCCCACTCTTTAATTTATGTTACCAGTAGAATTTATGGGACTTTCACGGGTGGGGACCAAGAAAGGGGAAAATCATTTGAAATGAAAATAAAGAATATATCTAATAAAAAAAGAATTTACTCCTAGATACTAAGAACAGAAGTTCAATTCAGTGGTTGAACTTATCCATTGATTAATAAAAGGAAAAGTATGGGGAATATTTTTCACCAGAAAAAAATGAAAAATTGAACTTGGAAACTAAAAAGCTACATCTATTTAATATTAACTCAACTAAATAGTTATTTGGTCAACATAGCAACTAGGCCAACCACTTTCTTCAGGAAAAAGCAGTTTTCCTGTATAGTCAAGGAATTGAATAATTACATATTTAAAGCTCTTCACCTTCCAGTTTTGATTTCAAAATATCTTCTTGTTGAATAAGAGAAAAATAAAAATTACAAACTTCTAAAGAAAATAATTAGTTCCAATGTCTTTGCAATTTAGACCCTAAGACTAGCCTATTTTCTTATTGCAAATTTTGTAGCATAACTGAATTTTCTTCTCTCTCCTTTTAAATTTTGATACATTAATTCAAATTTGATAGCAAAACATATGACCTCTGTCAGGACACAATCAAATATATATAGTTTGTCTATTAACATAATCATTTTCCTTTCAGATTTGAAGGACTTCAGAGTAGTAATAGTTAATAAGCATGAAAAAAAGAAAAGAAATTCATCATTGCTGGTTCCAACAATAATTCGGTAAGAGCAAATGGAAATATGCTGTTACATATATGTTTTTCTGAAATCAAAACAAATTATCATATTCATCTTTTGGTATACAAAGACCTAGATAGGTCTGATTAGTTTTTTGTTGTAATTTTTTTCCATTTAATTTGATGGGTCCAACATGTGTTGAAATGATTAAAAATACTCCCTTGTGATTCTGAAGAGTAGGTATCAGTTGGAAGGATATATATTTGGGCAGTCACAACTATGACACTGAAGAGACTGCCCAGGCCTGACCTGCTGATGATATGACCACAGGCTGGCAGCACCTTCCTCTTAAGCCTTACAACCATCCATCATTTAAGATTCGACGAGGACAGATGTTTTCCATCAGAGTGATAGTATTTTTTACTCTACTTTCATTAAACTGTCATTTTTCAAACTGCTTCCATTTCAGGTCCCTTTTATCGCTTTGTTAGTTTTAATGTGTCTCTCTTTACCTAGGATGACAGGAAGGTGGCCCTCACTTTAATTGTGTGCATCCTTGACAAGGATTGGACCATGTGCATTATAGTAGCTATCTCTAGAATTGTACCTAGTCAAAAAGCAAAAACAATGCTGGACAGGGAATTTCCCATAAATCACCAGATATTCAAGATATAGACTAAAGGTTACAAAATGCTTGGAAGTGAAGCATTTACATGTGATATACTCTGGAAGAATCCGTAATGCTGATATGCAAATGTAATAGGAACTATTGTTCATGCAACCCAAAATTGGCATGACTCATAAACGAAATAGAGATAAAAGTGACAGTTCTGTGGAGAGCACAGAAAACATGCTCAAGCTAATATGCCCAAGTTAGCTTTGGTAAAATATCTTTTCAGTAAAAAACATCAAGGTAACACACTTTGTCTGGTACTTTAAACACCATTTGTTGAAATTATAATGTAATTGTATCTTCTCCTATACTTCCTCCTCCTTCCAAATTCTCCAATACACCATTTCTTTCTCTGTTATAACTGCCTCATTTTTCATTCATTCACACACACACACACACACACACACACACAGAGAGAGAGAGAGAGAGAGAGAGAGAGAGAGAGAGAGAGAGAGACAGAGACAGAGACAGAGACAGAGACAGAGACAGAGGAGGCTTAAATACATAAGTACAACCTGCTCAATCTGGATAATGTTATCTGTATATATAGTTTTTGAGTAAGCATAGCTGAATAAGGACAACAAAACTAGACATGCTATTGTGGACTAGAGGAAACCAAAGGTCTCAGTGCTACTCTAGAAACTGTAGACCAGCAAGGAATGCAGAATGGGAGAAATAGCTTTCTCTAGAGAAGAACATACTAATTGACAATTTTTTTAAGATATGTTTCGTTTCTTTTGAAGTTACCTAGAGAAAAGCAGTCCCTGTTCTCATGCTTGGGTAGGAAGAGCTAAGAGCAAGTCTTGTATAATATCATCTTATCTAACATTCTTCGCCTAATTTCCCACAGAAAACTGTAAGAATGTATAAAAATTAAGAGATGGGTGTTTGAAAAGAAATGAAAATATTCTGAATTTGAGGCATAGGCTTACATATTTCAGAGACCTATAAAAGATTATAATTAAGAGGTGACTACACTTAAATGTTAAATTTTTACATTTAGCCTTCCTGAAAATCATGTACAGAGGAGAAGTGCGCCTTTTGATCTCTGCAAAGATTATTATACAGTACGTTTTTCCCACTGAATCCATGTTCTCTCTAAATCACATTTTCAGTAATTATCATAATAATGAGTGTAGCTGGCTATATGGTTTCTTATCCTCTGTAATAAATTTGTATTCTATTAAAAGGAACAGACAGGAAATGAAAATTCAGTTCATTTAGATATTATCACTATTTGAGTAACTATCTTAGATTGAAATGTATTTCCTAGATTATATTTTCATTACATTAAATGTTCCTTATAAGAATAAAACAATTGATTGCAGTTACTGTGTGTTTTTAAGTGTTCACTAAAGATCAAATCAAGAAAGTACACTCACCCCAACCCCCTGCGCCAATGGATGAACTATATATGCTTACTAGAGTATATCCTATAACATATAATTTAACTAGGCAACAACAATATTTTTCAAAGCTGGTGAAAGACAATATCACATGATCAAAATGTTCATAAGCTGATGTATCCACATATTAATTCATAAAATTAACTCAGAATTTTGATTTACTATATTAGTACAACCACAATATGTTTTATCTAACTAAATATCAATGATTTATATTGGCAATCATCAATTGCACTAAATATTGTAAGTAAACAATACACATATACTACCCCTTTGTGTTATTTATGCTTTAGTTACATATAGGGTTAAAAATAATAAATATGCAATGTGTTTTCACATAAGAATTATATAAAAAGTGAAGAATTATTTTAAAAAGTGAAAAAAATGAGGAGTATAAAAACTATTTTGACATGTGTTCTTTCTCTAACTAAAACATTTTTTTGTGTTTGACTTAAACACAAATGAACAGTTTTCAAATGTATATATTTTGTCCCCCTTAACAAATATTACATGTCTCTGCTCCTCCTAAAACTTACATGACTCATAAAGTGACAAAGTACAATGAAATTTATGCCTTCATGGATAGTGGTCTGTGGGATTTAGCAGAACACTTATGAAATGATGAGATGCATATCACATCTGATATTCCCTCACATTTACTCCATGTGTTTTGCACTTTTGTTACGTGGATATGCACCTCAAATCTTCCTGTATGAAATATTTTGTATATATTTATTAGGCTAATATAAAACTTTATCATTTAAACCTATTTATACATATTCAAACGTATGACTTTGAAATTCAGTGTAGCTAAATGTTTAGGGCATATCACCTTAGTATTAGCTTTGCTAATCCTTCTCTACTTCAATCCACTTAATATTTTGATAGATATGAAGTTGCATATTTATTACAATATATCTTTTCAATGATATCAAAATGTGAATTAAATAATAGTTTACTAAAATTGGTATACATGAAGAAGTTAATCTCTGTCTTAATTAAGCAGAAGATATGAAGTTGTGTGGCAGGAAATCTGGTTTGGATATGGGAGGAATAAATAAGGGGGAAAGGCATGAATAGGGGTGGACCTTCTGTGGGAGACAGGCAGGGAGGAAGAATGAGATCTAGAGCTGTGGGAGGGCAGACATGGAGGGGTAACAACTGGGCTGTAAAAAAAAAATACAGTATTCATAAAAATAAAGAATCTGCAAAAACACAGTTTATACAATTCTCAAGAAAACTAATAAAACCAAGAAAAAGCAATTCCAGTGAGAATATTATCTTTCCACAATAAATAATCAGATTTTATCCTTTCTCCCTCATTCCCAACTTAGCATTAAATTGACCATTTCTATCTTTTAATCCAATCTCAAGCAATGAGTAAAATCATTGTCTAACAAACAACATGCTTCCATACTGTTTCCAATTTCTTTTCAAAAGAACTCTGAAGAAAATTGTGTATATGTTTATTAATATGACTTTTTTTGATATCTGACATGAAATTTTATATGATCATTATATAGACTGACCAATCAAAAATTCTATTATGAAGTAAAATGGTTTTAAACATTTTAAAATATCTACATTTAGACTTCCTACACGTTTCTTTCTTTAATAGGCAGGGTTTCCTGCTCATACTGTATGCTACATAACACTTTTCTAAGAAACATTCTATAGATTAACATTAATTGATATTTTAAAAGTTATTAATACAATATCTATCACATAATTTATGACCTGAAAATATTAAGTGAATAAGTAGAGGAAGGAAGGAAGGAAGGAAGGTAGGAAGGAAGGAAGGAAGGAAGGAAGGAAGGAAGGAAGGAAGGAAGGAAGAAAGGAAAGAAGGAAGGAAGGTCAACATAAATCAGGGATAAACATGATGTCATGCTCCAGGGTTTACACACTACAGTGGGAGACCAGAATTTATCAATATGTAAAATATATAATAAATGTTTGTATAATATTTGTCCTAGTTATGAAGCTACTGAACTATAACCTGCTTAAGTCAGTGAGTGCATGTTAAACATTGTAGTACCATTATCTCTCAACCCAGTGCCCATATATACTATGAAATAGTAAAGCAAAAACAATTATACTTAAATAATAATGTATACAAGACTTTAAATATATACAATTTTCATTGGATATTTTGTTTATTTACATTTCAAATGTTATCCTCCTTCCAGGTATTCCCTCCCCAAATCCTGTATCCCATCCTGCCTTCACCCTTTGTATGTCTTTGCCCACTCCATAGTTTTACACTCAATAATTTACTCATTCCTGGGCTTAGTTTCTATATTCAAAGATGGAAGCCTATTGCCTCCTGTGTGTAATGGCCATATGTAAAAGTCATGAGATATATATCAGAATTGCATTCAATATTAAACATTAATGCCTGAGAAATTTTGGAATTATCACATCATCCCAGATGCTCCAGTGATGGGTTAGTAAAAATAATATTTTTCAAAAGCCTAGCCATAGTGTGATTCTGGAACGAACACATGAGTCACTTAACTGCTCAAAATTAAAGAATGTACCAAATTTATCTCTACACACTTTTGTCATTGATATTTCCATTTGCTGAAAAATTATAGGACACCAAAGAGGAGTAAAATCCTCCAGTCTGAAAATTATCAGATATTAATATTTTCCAATCCCTTCTTTTGTTTTCTAAAAGTTAATTTCAATTTTGTAAATATTTACTTTAATCCCTAGGCTTTTCTTCTTACTTAATGCCATCACATCATTATAATTAGGAATTTATTCTTCTGAATATATTGTATATACATAATCATTTATATAATAGTCATTATGTATAATGTATAATGTATAAGCACCAATGTACAGGATTACATTGCTTATTATAGTCATTTCAGGTAAATAATTTCTAAAATTTATGTGTTTGTATTCATTTAATTTTCTGTTGTATGGAATTTTGGCTTGATAGAATCTTTCTTTATATCCAATATATAATATATATGAATTAATCATACTTTCAAAGTTCTTCTTAGATGTTCTTTTTAAAAAAATATTTATTTTATATATGTAATTGCACTGTCGCTCTCTTCAGACACACCAGAATTGGGCATTGGATCCCATTACCGATGGTTATGAGACACCATGTGGTTGCTGGGAATTGAACTCAGGACCTTGGGAAGAGCAGACAGTGCTCTTAACCACTGAGCCATCTCTCCAGCCCTTAGACTTTCACTTACATTATATTTTCACTTCTGTATTTTGCTTTGCTCTTATTTTTATTTTCCATGTGATCAAAGGAACTGTAGAGAATGTAATCAGCCTGTTCAGAGTTGTGAAGGACGTAACACCAATTCTCCATGAAGCCATAGTGTGATTCTGGAACCAACACATGAGTCACTTAACTGCTCAAAATTAAAGAATGTATCATTTGTTTTATTCATTTCACTATGTATTAAAGCAGCTCTTTGCAACATTTTAACCTTGCAGACAACACTAAATGTATGTGTTTAACATGTCATCTGAGTCCCATACAAGAAATGCTTTGAGGCGGAATGACAGTAAATTTAATCTCAGGATAGACCTCTACCTATCACAGCTCATGCTATACATGCCTTTCTCCAATACACTGTTGAATGACAACTTGTACTTGACGACATTACCTCAGTTAAAAATCTTTGTAGATTAAAACGTGTGTCTAGTAGGTCTTATGTTCTTAATATCACATGATAAAACACACTTAGTAAGGAGGAGACTTAATAACTTCTTAGGTAGAAATAATGAATCACTAGCTAAATTTGAATTGCTGATAAAAAGTAAATGTTTTGATGTATTGCATCGAATGTACTGTACTCAATATAATTTTTCATACAAATTAACTACATTGTTACACCCCATTCCTATTTTCTTTCACAGTGAACTCACCACTACTTAGTAGTAGTCACATTACGAGTATCAAATAGATCCTGTGCCTGCAAAATATAGCCACTCAGACTTTCAGAATATAATATACTTTATTGAAGTGGATATAGTCAAGTGATGTGTTTTATTATACTTTGTTTATAAAAAACATTATTTCAATCTTTTCCACCTGTATGTTAAGGACTCTAGTGCTTTCCACAATTCAGTAGGAAAAAATTACAATCCTTTCACCTCTTTAATACATTATATTATATTGTGCCTTCTGCAATTCAGTATTTGTTGCCATTTTGATTTTTGCTATTTGCCTCCTTTGTCCTTTGTCCACATCTGCTTGCTCTGTACTCTAGACATTCAAAATGCACTCTGGATCAACAGACCTGGAAGAATTCAAAAGGTGTCACCAGTAAGTTAGAATGGCATCACATTCGATGATGAGGAATTGTCAGGCAGGAAATTGTATTTGGTCTACCTTATTGTATCGTAAATAAAAAGAATTTCATATAAAGTGAATCATCCACTCTAGGAAATGAGACTCTGAATAAAGAGAAACAAAGGATATTCCGTGGATATCAGGCATTACAGCTGCCAAAGATGAAATTTCTGCTCTAGGGCATATTCATTTCACTAGTTGAGTGCTACTTGAACTAATAGCAATTTCGTAGGTGAAAAGAATTTTGATCCTTTTCCTATTTTCCATTATGGACTTTTGGCATCTCATCAATTGGCAGATCCCACAACACATTGCTGAAATGTTTCAAAGGTTTAACACAAAACATGGAGAGATGCTTTTGTCTATAAAATGAACAGTTAGCCAGACTGGATTTTTTTTTTCAAAAGAAGTGAAGTTGATTACTTGGCATCCCTCCTTTCTTCACAGATACCACCATAGAACAAAAGACTGAGGAAAAAACTAAAGGACACTAAGCCCATAGGACACAATGCAGTACGTGCTATGGAGAGTGGCAATAAATAGAATATCTCTTCTGTAAGGACCTCAATAATAGCAACTCATGAGCGATCGCTTTATTGCTAATAGCAAGGGTGCTGTGGCAAAAAAATAAAATATGCTACATTCCAAAGGACACTGTTTCATAGGCCCTTCCTCCATCCTTCTCTTCATAGACCATTTGAGTTCTCCTTTTCAAAATCCCGCATTGTAATAAAAATAAATATTCATAAAAGGCCAAGTTTGAGCCAAGTACAAATGACAATGATCAAGAGAAGATGGGTTACCTGACTTACTTGAATTCAAAGTTGTTATAAATAAGAATAATTGCAAAAACAAATACAGAAATATAAATGATGTTGACATGTAAGAAACTGAGAAAAAAGAAGTGATTTTTCTAAGGGCATATTTATAATATGAAATTTTGCATATTGCAGTAAAGGATTAAAGTCTGTTGAAGAGAGAAATGGAAAACAGAAATCACAAATAGAGCAGGTAGCCAGAGATATGTATGTAGACCTGGAAATAAGACAATATTCTGTGGAATGATCCTGTGTAATCATACAGATTAAATAGAGTTAGAGTAATGACATGTAGTTATATAGTAGAATATAGAAAAAGGAAAGGTGTGTAAGAAATGAGTGAATACTTTTATTGTCACTGTAAGCACCTCAAAGACAAGAAAATTGGAGGTAATTATGTCTGAAGTCCACTGCCTTACATTAAATGTAAGAGGTGGTAAAGGCCAAACATTACCTTTACTCAAACATTATTATAGTTGGCTAAGAAGAACTTTTTTTAATTCTATATATTCTTTATTTACATTTCAAATGATTTCCCCTTTCCTGGATCTCCCTTCCTGAAAGAGGCTTATTCCAATAAGCCCTCTTCCCTCCCCCTGTTCCCCAATCAAACACTTCCTGCTTCCCTGTCCTGGTATTACCCTACACTGCTGCACTAAGCCTTTCCAGGAACAGGGGCCTCTCTTTCCTTCTTCTTGGGCATCATTTGATATGTGAATTGCTTCTTGGGTATTCTGAGTTTCTGGGCTAATATCCAATTATCAGTGAGTGCATACCATGTGTGCTCTTTTGTGATTGGGTCACCTCACTCAGGATGACATTCTCCAGTTCCACCCACTTGCCTAAGAATTTCATGAATTCATTGCTTTCAATAGCTAAGTAGTATTCCATTGTGTAAATATACCACATTTTCTATATCCATTCCCCTGTTGAGGGACATGTGGGTTCTTTCCAGCTTCTGGCTATTATAAATAGGGCTGCTATGAACAGAGTGTAGCATGTATCCTTATTACATGCTGGGCAATCCTCTGGGTATATGCCCAGGAGTGGTATAGCAGGGTCCCCCAGTAGTATCATGACCAGTTTTCTGAGGAACCGCCAGACTGATTTCCAGAGTGGTTGTACCAGCTTGCAACCCCACCAGCAGTGGAGGAGTGTTCCTCTTTCCCCACATTCTTGCCAGCACCTGTTTTCTCTTGAGTTTTTGATCTTAGCCATTCTGACTGGTGTGAGGTGAAATCTCAAGGTTGTTTTGATTTGCATTTCCCTGATGACTAAGGATGTAGAATATTTATTTAGGTGCTTCTCTGCCATCCAATATTCCTCAGGTAAAAATTCTTTGTTTAGCTCTGTACCCCATTTTTAATAGGGATAAAATTACAAAGTTTCTATAAGGCAAAGGACACTGTCAAAAGGACATAATGGCAACCAACAAATCTCACAGAGGCTGAACCATCAACCCAAGAGCATGCATAGGCTGGACCTAGGATTTATTTGTGCAGCTTGGTCTTTCTGTGGGCTCCTTCACAGTTGGAGAGGGGCTGCCTTTCACTGTGTTGACTACCATCCATCAGGTCCCCCTTCCTTTAGCTAGACTGCCTGCTGAGTCTCAGTGGGAGAGTGTGTGCTTAGTCCTGCTGTGACTGCAAGACAGCTTGGTTCACTTAGGGGAGCCTCTTCCCCGAGAAGAAGGGAAGTGTTGGATGGAGGAAGGGGTTTGTCTGTCATGGTGGGACAGAAAGCAGGGCTGCAATAAGGATGTAAAGTGAATAAATAAGTAAATTAATGAAATAAAGTTACTTTATTACATTAATGATGACTAAGGAACATCACGGGACCTAAGAAAGCATTGATTTCTTTGTCTTGAAACAAATGAAAAAACAGATGACTTTCTTAATGTTTAAAAAAATAAATTGTTTTTTATATAAATTGATTTTTAATGTGTTTAATATCATGATATAATATTAAAGTGTGATTAATCCACATAAAATTATCTATCATACATTTTTTTACATTATGTACAAACATTTGTTTATCCCATTGTGTTTACTTGGAGAATAGGTACATGCGCATATTTATATTTTTATTAAAATGTTTAGTGCTATATTTTCCATTTTCTAGCTTTTATATATTTATTTGGTACATAGTAAACACAAAGCCTATGTAAATTAATTAACTACTAAGTAGTGGTTAAACATGTTATACCTTCTATAGTATTTAAATCAAGTTAGATGGATAAAAATCCAAACAGCTACTATCATAAGTGTTATTTTAAGACGCTTATTTTTCTAGTGTTTGGAATTTGCTACAAGCTGTTATGCATCATAACCCTACTTTGTATTAGTATACCAGGAATACCTATGCATACCAAACTGTTACTTAGATCCACTGGTGACCCTTTCCCAAGCTTTCCCTACTTCTTGGCCCTGGTGTCTCCTAGCTACTATTGAACTTTGTAAGAGTCCACATTGTGGAAGACGGTATGCACTCTTTAATCTCACTGATAAGATATACCTGCTTCTGTGCACACTGATTGAATCTCCTTCTTAGGAGACATCCAGTCATATATAAGAAGCCTACTTTCTTTACATCTTCATCAAAGGATGAACACTTGTGCTGAATCTTTTTTCTTGGATATTCTGAACCTGCGACTATGTGATTCCACATTAATAGAGCGAGTCTCTTCTTTTGGATGTCAACCATGGAACTTCAGGATTACATGGTAGCAACATTTTTACGTTTCTAAATTTAAGATTCTCCATTCTACTTTTGTTAATCACCATACAGTTATTCATTCATCAATAGTGTGCAGGGTCCCGTTGTCTCTATACTGCCATCAGCATTTGTCATAGCTAATCCTTTTGATAATAATTTTCTTTCCTGAGCTGAGTTGGTATCTCACTTATTATTCACACGTCTCTTGTAATTAGCATTGAACTATTTTACCTCTACTTATAGCTATGTACATATGTTCTTTATGTACTTATTTGATTTCATTTCAGGAAAAGTTTATTTAGATTTATTTGCCATTAGCATGGACCCCTGGTTCATTTTATTTTCTTTTGAGAATGCATATTTCGATATACTGTCTCTTTAAGTTTTAATTTTCTTTTCTTTTTTTTTTTTTTTTTTTTTTTACTTTTAGCATTTGGAATTGGCTCCCTTGTGTATTCTAACTCCAACCCCATCTGAAATGTATAATTTCTAATGTTTTCTCCCATTCTACGACTCCCTGTGTCCTCTGGTGATTGTTTCTTTTACTGTAAAAAAAGTCTTTAGCTAGATGCAATCACATTTGAATGCTTTTTACTGCATTTAATTTGAAATCTTTATTATAATTATGGTTTTTATAACCAAGTGAAAAGATAAAGCATGTTTAACTATTATCAAAAGGATTACAATAAAATCTCCCTTTTAACATACCTGCTCAAGTAAAAATCATTTTTTCTTAATTATAGACATCATAATAATGATGTGTAAAACCGTCCTTGAAGACTTAAATTTGTAAATACAGTGTTTCTGAGATTACTCATTATATAGAAATAAAAACAAGGAGGTGTAAGCATTTCACAAAGTTATTAAAATATTTTGTTTTACAGTCATAAATCTTTAAAAAAGATTTTCACTTGGTGTTTTCAATATACACAATCTCATCAGGATATGCAAAATAATAATCTACTTATATATTCCTTTATAATATGAACAATAAATATTTGTATACAAGTAAGTAAAATTGTATAAAGTAATAGGGATAAGGCCTATCTACCTTTAATATTTAAGCATTATATTTGAAATGTTGTGTACCTACTGCGAAGTAAAAGCAAAGATAACACATAGCTTTACTTAATCTCTGCATTTCCTAAATCAAAATATAAGTTATTCCTCTATTAAAAGTTTCTGGAAAGCGTGAGATAAGCCCAGAGAAAGGACCCTGTATGGTATTAAAAAAATCCATAGCATCACCTCAAAGGAGGAAAGGAGTTGAAACCGTTAAGGGACACTTAAAGAAAAGAGAGAATGCTATTTCTTCTCCTCCTCTCTCCCTCTTCCTCTTCCTTTTTGTCCTACTTCTTCTATTCGTACTCTCCACCTCATTTCCTTCCCTGCTTCCTTCCTTCCTTGCTTGCTTCTGTTCTACCCTCATTCTTTCCATTCTACCTTCCTTTCCTTTCCTTCCTCCATCTCTCTTTTTCTTCCTCCTCCTCCTCACTCTCTCTCCTCCTCTTGTTGCTGCAGCAGTTCCTGCTCCTTTCCTTCTGCCTCTGCCTCTACTTCTGCATCGGCCTCTTCTTCCTTCTTTCAGGGTTCTTTTCTTCTATAACTTTTCTTTAAAAGATTAAAATGGAAAATTTATTTCATTCCCTTTCTCCTACCAAAAAAAATGGGTTTTTCTCCCCACTTTTCTTCAAATCCACAGCCTCTTCTTTCATTGTTATTACACGTACATATGCACATGTATATACATGCAAGTGGAAAGTTATAACCTGCTCAGTCCATATATTGATAACTTCTACTTATGTTTACAGGCAATAAGGTGGGATGTGCCCTTCATACTGGTTCATCCTTATAGCTTAATAAGACCAAACCTGGTTCACCATTTGGCAGTGGACAGCCAGGGATATGCCTGGAAGCCACTGACCACTACCACACCGAGTAAATGCAGTGATTTTAGATTTGATTTCTTGATCCTGTTCTAGAATTTATACCCTAATTTAATCATCTATATTGTCATGTTATCTCCTGTTTTATCTTTTGGTTTTTGTTTCTAGATTTCGGTACAAAATACATTAACTTCTAGTCCATATAAGATGTTTTGTAAGAACCTCCATATGTTTAGCAACATTTTTTTCCCTCAAAGTCTTGCTCATAATGATATACTACATTGAATACCTGAATGTGGCTTTGATTTGTTTGTGATGGGAAAAACATGTAGAAATTTTGTTTTTCTCCCTTCAAAACTAACTTCTAGATTCAGCAGTTCTCAATGTTTGTAATGCCGTAATTTTAATAGTTTCTCATGTTGTAATGAATCCCGACCTTAAAATTATTTTCATTGTTACTTCCTCATTATAATTTTGTTACTGATGAATCATAATTTAAATGCCTGATATACAGATGTTCTTTTGTGGCTCCTGTGAAAGAGATAGTTGATCCCAAAGGAATCAAACCCAAGAGGTTGAGTACCACTGAGAGAACTTAACTCTGGTTGCTACTCAACTCTATATCTGTTTCTCTGTCCATCTCTGTCTTCCTCTTCCCCCACTCTCTGTCTTATGTGTGTAGAGGGAATTGTTTCAGGAATGAGGTTGTCTACATTAAGATAGCTCTGATGTTACTATGACTCAATCACTTTCACATTATTTTTCATGTTGAAAATGATGTAGAAAAAGTAGAAAAACCAATATTCTGAAACTTAGTTATAACTTGGTAAACTATAGACAAGAATATACTTGCCTATTCTTGCATGTATGAACAAACTTATGCACAATTGTTTAATAAATATTAAAGTATTAAACTGTGAAATGCATAATAATTTGTCTTGAAAGTGTTCCCAGGGACCACTCTTTGTATCTAACCTTGACCTTCACTGTTTACTCATTTTAACAACTCTTTCCACACAAAGACTTTGCAGAATTTAATTTATTTGCTTTTGGGGCCCATCTTCTGTCCAGAAAATACAATATGATTAGGGAAATAAACTGGATACAATTTGTTATCTATAAATAAAAGTTTGAAACTCAGAATACACAAAAATAAATTGGCTTAAATTTTAAGGCTGCTCTTTTAGACTTATGGTAACAGTTTCTTTTTAAGGTTTACAATATATTACAATACATAATAAAATATATAATATAATTATATACATTATATACAATTTTGTAGTGTAATATATTATAATAGGAATGTATTGGATGAACATTGCACTAAACAGAATTGAAACTCTTTGTGACACATAGAAAATTTCCAATGCTGTTCCAGTAAGCTAATGAGAATGAACACAGAAATTCAGACATATAAATATTTGAAAACCTGCATACTATGTCTCAAAAGACAGCTATAAGGTTAGTGAATAATGTTAGATAATTCATATTTCTGAAGAAAATGATTATTGGACACAATTTTAGAAGAAATACATATTATGGACTACATACTTATGAGTCTTACAGACAAAAATTAATGCTTAAGATTCAAATAATATTTTAGTTGCAGAAATTGCATCAAGACAATTGAATCCCATTTTCTCAAGGATAAAAAAAAAGTGAAGAACTTCTCCAAAAATTTTCAGGCACAATGGCAATTTAGCTAAATAAATTTAATAGTTAATTCCTTGCTGTCATTGTGCAAAAAGTTCTCTTGAACTTCTAGATGCAGTCATGCATAAAATGGAATTTTAATCCAGAATAATTATGTAAGAGCCTCTAATTTATCTAAGGTAATGTACTGATTTTTATGGTATAAATTTGTCCTATCTAATTTTTGTCTACATTATTTCATTTTGGAATTTAACACATATGTTTTTCATAGACATTTATTGGGATTTGCCATACAAATCCATGGGGTATAATTTTTTACTTTATATTGTACCATGAATTAATAACTAAAAAGAAAAAGAAAAAATAAAATGTTAACCCAGGAAAAAAGGAGTCGTTTATAGCTAAATGGTTGCTCTGGCAAGGGATCAATTTTAAAGACTTTCTAGGTCTATGTGATCAAATTGGAATGTAGATAAACCCTAGATTACAGAATAATCTACATGGAATATAGACACAACCTTAATATACATCACAACCCAAACAATGATTTTTTTTAATTGAGGGGCAAAATAATGAATCAGAGACAGATTTGAAAGAATGAATCACAGATCAGAGTTAGTATACACCCAACCCTCTCGAGAAGTTATTTACTAGCAGTGTAAAAAGAGAGGTAGTTGGTAGGTTAGTGAGGTAGGAATCAGTTCAGTTGAGCAGAGATGAGTTTTGTCAGGGCAATGGGCAGGTAGAGGGCTCCTCTTTGACATAACCATAGCCATTTTGTATGTAGTCTCCTTTTCCCTCTAATAGTGAAATTAATTTCAGGTTCTCAGATTCTGCTTCCCAGAAGTTATTATCAATATCTGACTCTGAAAATATTTCATCAAATGTCATAAAGGATATAATTGAAATTCTCATGCTTTGTTACCTCAGGGCTCTGAAACTCCTCTCCCTGATCACCACCGATCTAACACTCCTCTTACCTAACCAAGGACCAGTTTAAAGATTAGTTGATAATACTCTAGGAATCCAAATGTTGTACTGCTCCACACCTTGATTTTTAAACTTTTGAACTTGTTTGTTTCCTATAAAAACTACCCTTTTAGGACAGACGGGTACCACAGAATTAGGCTCCCGAGTACTCTTTGTGGTCCTGATCAATTACTCTTGGCATGTGAGTTCACTAAACTATTCTTGCTTAACTGAGTTCAGTGTTGATATGGTTTCTGTGGTGATTCCTGAACCCCAGCATGGTGCAGAGCAGTGCAGTGGATCTGAGTTCATTTCTGACCTCATGCAGAGGCAATTGAAGCCAGAGAAGGAGAAGAAGCCAGATGATTTGAACAAATTGCCAGAGTTAGTTTCAGGCCAAGCAGAGTAATTCAGTATGAAGCCAAGAGAAACCAGATTGAATCAATCAGTTTGGAGAGGAGTTGTGTCACCAGAACACCTGAGTTGAACCATCCAGACAGAGTTCACAACAAACTAGAAAAGGTGAGGTTATTCACTGGCAAGCCACAGAGAAAACAATTACATCAGGGGAATAAAAGTTAAATTTACAGTCTTCCATGATAGAAAACAAGAGCGTAACTTTCATAACCTCTGAAAACAGTTAGCCTCTGAATCTGGCAGTTTTCAAACTGACATTTGGCACTGAAGTTTGAGTACTATGTCTACTAGGAAACTAAGGATTGGTGTGATGGGTGTTCTTGATTGCCAAATTGAATACATGTGAAATTTAGTAAAACCAAAGTTTCTGGAAACACCAGTATGGAATTTTTCATGGTTGAATCATTTGGTGTGGTTAGAATTTGAGGTCATTAGACTTAAATCCAGATAATATAATGTGATTAGATCCACCTTAAATATGAGCCACACACAGGGAGGGATGTGTGTGTGTGTGTGTGTGTGTGTGTGTGTTTGTGTGTGTGTGTAACCATTCGATTAGACATATATATTTATAGATGTGAGTTATTAGACAGAAACTTGCTTACAGGTCATTCTCTGACTAGTCCAACAATTTTTCTAAAGGAAATCCAAAAATTCTATCTTTGCTCAGTCACTTGGGCTGGATATCTCAGTCATCTTCAGTATATGTTAGAATCCCCCAAAATTATGCTTTAATACTAATTAATGTGTTAACTTGACAGCCAGATTGAAGGCAAGTTGACAAAGAATATAAGTTTCCTTCTTACTTGAATTACATATAAGCTGCCACAAGAAAGTGTGCCCCATAAAATCAATTCTGCTTCTGAAGAGAAACTTTATGTACAGAGTCATAAAAAATTTTAGTACAAATTTTTATACTGAATAATTTTAATAGCACTTGCTATCATCTTTAAATCTTTAAGATAATAAAATTATATCTAAAAATAGATAGACAACTTAGGTTCTATCAATAAAGTATAAAGAAAGCTAATAGCCTCATGATCATTGATTAGAAAATATCTAATTTTAAGATATGTTAAAATGTACAGGAAAATATCATATATTTACTATAACAAATTTATGGTTGAAAGTTTAAGAATAGAAAGTAAGTATATCCTTCAAGCTATGTTTTATAATTAGCAATAACTTAATGGAATCCAGACTTTTCATTCTAAAGCTATCAACTTCAGCATTTGCTGCTACCATCAACAGACATTCAGAAAAGTGTTCATCATAATACAATATAAAGGATGAAAACACACAGAGTCTGTATTTATATCTATTACTGACATGTTTTAGTTGAGTATTTAACAGAAGTATTTAACACATTAAAATATTTCTTTTTTGTTTTGTTTTGTTTTTTTCCAGACAAGGCTGGAACCTGACAAGCCCTGGCTATCCTGGAACTCCCTCTGTAGACCTGGCTGGCCTCCAACTCAGAAATTTGCCTGCCTCTGCCTCCCAAGTGTGAGATTAAAGGCATGCACCACCACTGCCTGGCAAAATATTTCTTTATTTATGGAAATCATTATAATTATGTGTAATTTTCAAGCTGAAGTAAAACAAATACAGGAAGTAAATCTGTCACAAGTAGTAGACTAAAATGCACTCTCTAACATTTTTTTCCATTAGTATTAAATGCAGTACTTAATGGAATTTGCTACACTTTCAGATTTATCATTTTGACTTCATCCATATTAGTTATTTTAATAATATGTTTTCTAAATATTCATAGAGTATGATTTCTTATGTACAAATAAAATGTCGTGGTGATTCATCCAAAAATCAGAGAAATTATTTCTTATGTGCAGATTTAGTGTTGAGACCTACAGCAATCTGGCAATTTTAGACAAAGGAGGCTCTTTTAATAATAACAAACAATATAACAACATATTTTATGCTGAAAAAATATTATTTTAAAAGTAAGAACCTTCTTCTGCACAGAAGAAAACAATAATTAAGTTAACTGGATATATAAAATTTTGAAGTCTTTCAATATGTGTCAAAAATCCAGTCAAATCCTGGGCCAGTCATTGGTTGGCCATTTCCTCAGATTCTGCTCCATCTCTGTCCCTGCATATCTTGAGGCAGGACAAATTTTGAGTCAAAGATAGTATGGGTGGGTTGTCCTCAGGCCTGGTTATAGGAAGTGACTATGCCAAATTTGATAATCCCTGTTGCTAGGAGTCTTAACTAGGATCACCCTCATATATTCCTGGGAGTTTCCCTTGTCCTAGGTTTCTAGCTCTTACTAGAGATATCCCCACCCCAACTCCCATATCTGTTCTCTCTCACAATTCTCACTCCTGTCTTTCCCCCACTTCATCCCTCCTATTCTCATCCCCAACCCTACCCCTATGCAATATCTAATCCAGTTCACCTTGTCTGTGAGATTCAAGTTCCTCCTCTTGTGTCTTCCTTCTTTCCTAGGATCTTTGGGCCTGTGGTTTATAGCTTTGTTATCTTGTTCTTTATGGCTAATATCCACTTATAAGTGAATACATTCCCTGTGTTTCCTTTTGGTTCTGGGTTACCTCACTTATGGTAATGTTTCCTATATCCATCCATTCGCCTGAAAAAATTCATGACGTCCTTATTTTTTATAGTAAGTAGTATTTCATTGTGTAAATGAACAATGTTTTCTTTACACATTCTTTAGTTGATAGACATTTGTGCTATTTCCAGTTTTGGCCATTATGAATAAAACTGCTATGAACATTTTGATCAGAGGTCCTTGTGGTTAAGACACAGGGTTTGTGAAAATCTTTTTCCATTTTGTAAGCTGCCATTTTGCCCTTTATATGGTGTCCTTTGCCTTACAGAAGCTTTTCAGTTTCATGGGATACCATTTATTAATTGTTGGACTTAGTGCCTGAGCTGTTCGTGTACTTAATGTTCAGCAAGTTGTCCCCTGTGCCAGTGCATTCTTTATACAATGCCAAAATTGACAAATTCAGAAGTGGAAGATAATAAGCTTCCAATTAGATGAACTTTTGTCAAGTAACATATTTTAATTTGGTCAAAAGTGAACGTCTTATCTTCTCTTCATACAACTTGTAAATTCATGTTGTCTAAGTAGGAACTCAACTGAAAGCATTGTGCTCACTCTTTCCCTTATTCTCTGTTTGGGGTTGAATCTGCAGTGGATGATCCTTTAATTGGACTATGAAATAAGAGAAAAATACCAACTTTAGGGGAACTATCACTGTATAGAAAAAGAGTCTTGCTATTATCTCAAAGCTATTACGAAGTATATAAATGAACTGACCGTACTCTTTCTATATTTTCATTAGGTTCACTTTCTTCACATGTTGCCTTAGTAGTTCTAGGGGCAAAGGCCCTATGATAATGTTCATGATAACTCTACAAGAAAAAAATTTACTCATAGTAGAAATACAGCAAAATTATATAAAATTCAGATACTTGAGAACTATACATCACTAGAATCAATTTACTGTCTGCCAGTGGAAAGCAAGGAAATACCAACGGGGAGGGGAAAACAGCAGAAACTGAATTAATCTGCAAACTTAGTGAAATGTGGAAATGTAGTTCTACTTCATACTTTATCCTGAAGAGTGAGACTGCTCTCTTCCACTGAGACTTTATCCTATCTAACTTTGCTTTAGTCTTTATACTTACTCCTTATAAAGTGTTGTGTGGAACCTTCATGCTATTAGGAATCAGAAAAAATTTTAGCAGAATTTGCTTATAAGTACGCGGTCAGAAGTGACAGGATACAATTTTGAAAACATCTGAAATAAACCATAATAGGTATCAACATGTAAAGTGCTATTTTTCTGCACTATCTAAACAAAACATCTTTTGAATTGCCAAATATATTTGCTTATATGATATGAAAAATATCATATTAGAAGTATCAGCTTAATATAGAACATCATTAATTAAGAAATTGGAAAATTGTTGTACCTAAGATACAGTACAACAATATTTTTAGGATAAGCACTATGATTTTATAGTTCACAGTGATTTTATGGTGGTTATTTTAATGACTAGGTACATAATTTTTTAATTATATAGTATAAAATTATGTATATTATGCACCCTTTTTCTTTCTGTGTGTTAAAAATTCATATTATATGAAACCTAAATATAACTTAAACAAAAGAAGCAAAATTAAAAATATATTTAAAAAAATAGAAAATGAAAGCACTTAGTAAGGTCATTTAATGTTTTTGCCATATAAGCAGACAAGGCTAGCTAATTAGTATAGAGCAGCATAAAAAGGAACAAAATAGGTCTCAGGTCCCTGATAAATGACATTATGTCCAACACAAGCAGAACTAAATAAACGTGCTATCATGAAAAAAAGAAAAAGAAAAGACGGGTAGAACATCCCTCCACTTTGTGCTGGACTTCAGAACAGGCTGTGTGATTAAGGAATACAGATCTCAGCAAAAAAAAAAAAATTGTATTACTAATGTTCAAGGACACTAGACACAGAAAGAAGAAACACACTCTCTGGGCTTCTTACCTCTGCTTAGGTGATTTTTTTTTTTAATGTTTAAACTTTAAATTCTAAACTTCTTCAATTTCATGTTATACCTATATTCATTATGTGTATTTCATGTTATAACTGTATTTATTAAATAGTCTCTTTATATATATATATATATATATATATATATATATATATATATATATATATATATATACATATATATACGATTTAAGATTCAAACTGTTTATAATTAATGTTACATTTCTGGCATATTTAAGGATGAAAACTTTTATTCTCAAACCTTGTAAGATTTCATTACAAAATGGACTATATTTCTAAGTTCTAGTTGGCTAATCTAAACATTTCACCTACAGTATAGGAAGAAAACTCTCATTTGGTTTTTAAGAAAGGGAAGAGAACTGTCCCGAGAAGAGGTGAGGGCTACATTTAAGTGTGAATGTAAGACTGAGTATATAGAATGTAGTTAGAGTAATCCCAAAGTATAGTTTACTAAAAATTCATGATTTCACAACTTATTTGTCCATGTTCTAGTACTAGGGATGATTTTAATGTAATTAAGAGAGTCTAAGATCTAAACAGATATCTTTTGGTTACTGCCAGGGTATGTGTGCCTCTACTACACTCTTGGGGTTGTTGTTTTCTAAAGACATATACACAAGTAGCCTTCTATTCACTGAAAGGTTGTATTTAGAAATAGATGTCGGCAAAAAAATATATATTCACATAGCAATTAATGAAAAAGTGGCCATTAATTTAAAGAGATAACATTTGAAATGGAAATATGATAGGACAATAATATAATTACATTAGAATCTAAGGAAAAAGAATAAAAAGAAAAAAATGAAAGAAACTGAAATTTTCCATATTATATGGAAAAATACCTTGTAAATTTAGAACCAAACTCACAAAGCTGCCTAGTTAATGCCTGTTTATCATGTTTTCCGTTATTCACACTTACTCTTTAATATTCACAAAATTTTGTTGGTTAGTCCATAACGAACCAATATAAATACTGTGATATTTCATCAGTTTCCATTTTAATAAGATTTTTATGTTCTATGTTTGAGCAAGTTGCCTATATTTTGTAAGGATGCCTTATATAAACATCTACATAGACATTTAATTACATATACTATTATTATTATAAAAATTTGAAAATCTGGATTTAAATGTCAACTCATATTCATATATACAAAAATGAGGCATGAACATGTGGTTTCTTTTCATGTTCTTCACATCTTTTTCTGTTTTCTCACAATAAAAATGAGAGAAAAAAAGATGCCAGACATTAGATAATGGCAACTTAAAACTACACCAAGAGTTAAAACAAACTACACAGAAAATTTGACCTAGAAACAATATTGTAGCTAAAACTGAACAGTCTCATTACTTAGGAGTGTCTCACTTAATTTCAGAGCTAACGAACTTTCCAGTAATATTTGAACAAAGGAGTCCAGTTGTCAATGTTTTCAAGTCTAAGCCATTAGACACTGTTAGATGGAACACATGCCAGCTAGTGTTAATTTTAATGAAAGTCTTTGTTTTGCTGCTTAAGATAGGAAATGATGTTGCCCTTCCTTAAGATAGGAATAAGTGTACCTAAAGGAGAAACCCATGTGATATCACCTTATAAATATGTAACTTCTTTGACTTTTGCTTATCACATTATGAACATTATGTGATGTTTGGGATATGACCATCATGTTCTAACTGTCAGAGGAAATACTAAGGACAAATAGCAACACACTTTCCAGGAATCTTGATGACTGTTGTTTCATATGTGCTGACCCTAACCACGCCTCCCACTTCCAATGACACGTGGTTTAATAACATGAACATTGTCTCTTATAAGAAATCCTGCATGCTAGAGGCAGTCTGGGAGCTCACAGCACAGCTTGCTCCTGTGGCACTGAGCTTAGGTTCCAGTCCAGAGGCTACTGGCGGGAGCCCTCAGATCTCTCTGCTTCAGGATCCAGATCAGCCTGGGCTGCAACACCACATCTCCAGGTCTGCAAGAGGCAAGAGGGGGTTCCGGGCGGCCAGCAAGGAGGAGTCAGTGTGCTCCAGTAAATCCAGCGTGCCCCAGCAGGAGCCTTCAGGTGCCTGCTTTGGGATCTGAACAGCCTGGGCCACAGCACTCGGTCTCCAGGAAGTGCAGGAGACCTGGTGTGCACCCAGAGGCAGTCTGGGACCACACAGCACAGCTTGCTCCAGTGGCACGGAGCTTGCTTTCCAGTCCTGAGGCCTCTGGCAGGAGCCCTCAAATCTCTCTGCTTCCGGATCCAGATCAGCCTGGGCTGCAACACCACATCTCCAGGTCCGCAAGAGGCAAGAGGGGCTTCCAGGCGCCAGCGGGGAGAAGTCGGTGTGCTCCGGTGAATCCAGCCGCCCCAGCAGGAGCCTTCAGGTATCTGCTTCTGGATCTGAACAGCCTGGGCAACAGCACCCTGTCTCTAGGCAGTGCAGGAGGTAAGCTGTGCACCAGAGGCCACCTGGGAAAGGGCAGCTTGCACTGGTGAGTCCAGCATTGACAAGACCAACTAACACCAGTGAGAACTAGATGGCAAAAGGCAAACGCAGGAACGTCACTAACAGAAATCAAGGCAATATGGCAACATCTGAACCCAATTCTCCTTTACCAGCATGTCCTGGATACACCATCACACCAGTAAAACAAGATTTGGATTTAAAATCACTGGTCATGATGCTGGTACAGGAACACATGAAGGACATACTTAAAGAAATTCAGGAGAAAATGGATCAAAAGTTAGAAGCCCTTGCAAGGGAAACACATAAATCATTGAAAGAAATCCAGGAGAATACAAAAGCCAATAATGAGGAAACGCAAAAAACACTTAAAGAAATACAGGAGAACTTTGGTCAACAGGCTGAGGTCATGAAAGAGGAAACACAAAAATCTCTTAAAGAATTACAGGAAAGCACAAACAAGCAAGTGAAGGAGCTAAGCAAAACCATCCAGTATCTAAAATCAGAAGTAGAAACAACTAAGAAAACTCAAAGGGAGACAACTTTGGAGATAGAAAGCCTTGGGAAGAAATCAGGAGACATAGATGCAAATATCAACAACAGAATCCAAGAGATAGAAGAAAGAATCTCAGATGCTGAAGATACCATAGAAACCATGGACTCAACAGTAAAAGAAAATGCAAAATGCAAAAAGCTTGTAACCCAAAATATCCAGGAAATCCAGGACACAATGAGAAGACCAAACCTAAGGATTATAGGCATAGATGAGAGTGAAGATTTACAACTTAAAGGGCCAGCAAAATATCTTCAATAAAATTATGGAAGAAAACTTCCCTAACCTAAAGAGAGAGATGCCCATGAATATACAAGAAGCCTACAGAACTCCAAACAGACTGGACAAGAACAGAAATACTTCCCATCACATAATAATCAAAACACCAAATGTTCTAAACAAAGGAAGAATATTAAAGGCAGTAAGAGAAAAAGGCCAAGTAACATAGGAAGGAAGACCTATCAGAATCACAGCAGACTTCTCAACGGAGACCATGAAAGCTAGAAGATCCTGGGCAGATCTCATGCAGACTCGAACAGAACACAAATGCCAGCTAAGACTACTATATCCAGCAAAACTCTCAATCACCGTAGATGGAGAAATTAAGATATTCCATGACAAAACTAAGTTTACCCAATATCTATTCACAAACCCAGCCCTACAAAGGATAATAGGAGGAAAACACCAATACAAGGAGGGAAACTTCACCCTGGAAAAAGCAAGATAGTAACCTTTCATCAAACCCAAAAGAAGTTAATCGATCAAAATTAAAGAAATAACGTCAAAAATGACAGGAAGTAACAATCACTATTCCTTAATATCTCTTAACATCAATGGACTCAATGCCCCAATAAAAAGACATAGACTAACTGACTGGATACGTAAACAGTACCCTACATTATGCTGCTTACAGGAAACACACCTCAGGGTCAAAGACAAACACTACCTTAGAGTAAAAGGCTCTAAGACAATTTTACAAGCAAATGGTCTCAGGAAACAAGCTGGAGTAGCCTTTTTAATATCAGATAAAATTGACTTTCAACCCAAAGTCATCAAAAGAGACTCTGAGGGACACTTCTTGTTGGTCAAAGGAAAAATACAACAAGAAGAACTCTCAATCCTGAACATCTATGCTCCAAATGCAAGGGCACCCTCTTTTGTAAAAGAAACTTTATTAAAGCTCAAAGCACACATTGCACCTAACACAATAATTGTGGGTGACTTCAACACTGTACTTTCCTCAATGGACCGATAAGGAAAACAGAAACTAAACAGGGACACAATGAAACTAATTGAAACTTAGGACCAATTAGATTTAACATATATATATATATATATATATATATATATATATATATATATATATATATATATATATATATATATATAACATTCTATCCTAAAGCAAAAGAATATACCTTTCTCAGCACCTCATGGTACCTTCTCCAAAATCGACCATATAATTGGTCACAAGACAGACCTCAACAAATATAAGAAGATCGAACTAATCCCATGCCTCCTATCTGATCACTATGGAGTAAAAGTGGTATTCAATACCAACAAAAACAACAGAAAACCCACATACACATGGAAACTGAACAATATTCTACTCAATGATACCTTGGTCAAGGAAGAAATAAAGAAAGAAATTAAAGACTTTTCAGAACACAATGAAAATGAAGACACAACATACCCAAATCTATGGGACACAATGAAAGCAGTGCTAAGAGGAAAACTCATAGCCCTGAGTGCCTCCAAAAAGAAAATGGAGAGAGCATACGTTACCAGCTTAATGACACACCTGAAAGCCCTGGAACAAAAAGAAGCTATTTCACCCAGGAGGAGTAGAAGGCAGGAAATCATCAAACTCAGGGCCGAAATCAATCAAGTAGAAACAAAGAGAACCATACAAAGAATCAACAAAACCAGGAGCTGGTTCTTTGAGAAAATCAACAAGATAGATAAACCCTTAGCCAGACTGACCAAAGGGCACAGAGAAAGTATCCAAATTAACAAACTTAGAAATGAAAAGGGAGATATAACAACGGAAACTGAGGAAATCCAAAAAATCATCAGATGCTACTACAAGAGCCTGTACTCAACACAACTGGAGAATCTGGAGGAAATGGGCAATTTCCTTGACAGATACCAAATACCAAAATTAAATCAGGACCAAATAGATCATCTAAACAGTCCCATAACACCTAAAGAAATAGAAGGAGTCATAGAAAGTCTTCCAACCAAAAAAAGCACAGGACCAGATGGTTTCAGTGCAGAATTCTATCAGACCTTCAAAGAAGAGTTAACACCAATACTCTTCAAACTATTCCACAAAATAGAAACAGAAGGAACACTACCCAATTCCTTCTATGAAGCCACAATTACGCTGATACCAAAACCACACAAAGATCCAACAAAGAAAGAGAACTTCAGACCAATTTCCCTTATGAACATCGATGCAAAAATACCCAATAAAATTCTTGCCAACCGAATCCAAGAACACATCAAAACGGTCATCCACCATGATCAAGTAGGCTTTATCCCAGGAATGCAGGGTTGGTTCAATATACGGAAATTCATCAATGCAATCCACTACATAAACAAACTCAAAGAACAAAACCACATGGTCATTTCATTGGATGCTGAAAAAGCATTTGACAAAATTCAGCATCCTTTCATGCTTAAAGTCTTGGAAAGAACAGAATTCAAGACCCATACCTAAACATAGTAAAAGCAATATACAGCAAACCGGTAGCCAGCATCAAACTAAATGGAGAGAAACTTGAAGCAATCACACTAAAATCAGGGACTAGACAGAGCTGCCCCCTTTCTCCTTATCTTTTCAATATTGTACTTGAGGTACTACCTCGGGCAATTCAACAACATAAGGAGGTCAAAGTGATACAAATTGGAAAGGAAGAATTCAAACTATCATTATTTTCAGATGACATGATAGTCTACCTAAGTGACCCAAAAAACTCCACTAGAGAACTCCTACAGCTGATAAACCACTTCAGCAAAGTGGCAGGTTATAAAATCAACTCAAGCAAATCAGTGGCTTTCCTATACTCAAAGGATAAGCAGGCTGAGAAAGAAATTAGGGAAATGACCCCCTTCACAATAGCCACAAACAGTATAAAGTATCTTGGGGTGACTCTTACCAAACATGTGAAAGATCTGTATGACAAGAACTTCAAGACCCTGAAGAAAGAAATGGAAGAACTCAAAAATTGGGAAAACCTCCCATGCTCATGGATCTGTAGAATCAATACAGTTAAAATGGCCATTTTGCCAAAAGCAATATACAGATTCAATGCAATACCCATCAAAATCCCAACTCAATTCTTCACAGAGTTAGAAAGAGCAATTTTCAAATTCATCTGGAATAACAAAAAACCCAGGATAGCTAAAACTATTCTCAGCAACAAAAGAAAGTCGGGGGGATCAGTATCCCTGACCTCAAGCAATACTACAGAGCAATAATGTTAAAAACTGCATGGTATTGGTACAGTGACAGGCAGGAGGATCAATAGAACAGGATTGAAGATCCAGAAATGAACCCACACATGTATGGCCACTTGATCCTCGACAAAGAGGCTGAAAACATCCAATGGAAAAAAGATAGCCTTTTCAACAAATGGTGCTGGTTCAACTGGAGGTCAGCATGCAGAAGAATGCGAATTGATCCATCCTTTGTCTCCTTGTACTAAGCTCAAATACAGATGGATGAAGGACCTCCACATCAAGCCAGACACTCTGAAGCTAATAGAAAAGAAACTGTGGAAGACCCCTGAGGACATCGGTACAGGGAGAAAGTTTCTGAACAGAACACCAATAGCATATGCTCTAAGATCAAGAATTGACAAATTGGACCTCATAAAATTACAAAGTTTCTCTAAGGCAAAGGACACCATCAAGAGGACAAATCGGCAACCAACAAATTGGGAAAAGATCTTCACCAATCCTACACCAGATAGAGGGCTAATATCCAATATATATAAAGAACTCAAGAAGTTAGACTCCAGAAAACCAAACAACCCTATTGAAAAGTGGGGTACAGAGTTAAACAAAGAATTCTCACCTGAAGAACTTCGGATGGCGGAGAAGCATCTTAAAAATGCTCAACTTCATTAGTCATTAGAGAAATGCAAATCAAAACAACCCTGAGATTTTACCTTACACCAGTCAGAATGGCTAAGATTAAAAATTCAGGAGACAGCAGGTGTTGGAGAGGGTGTGGAGAAAGAGGAACACTCCTCCACTGCTGGTGGGGTTGCAAATTGGTACAACCACTCTGGAAATCAGTCTGGTGTTTCCTCTGAAAACTTGGCACCTCACTTCCAGAAGATCCTGCTATACCACTCCTGGGCATATACCCAGAGGATTCCCCACTATGTAATAAGGATACATGCTCTACTATGTTCATAGCAGCCCTGTTTATAATTGCCAGATGCTGGAAAGAACCCAGGTATCCCTCAACAGAAGAGTGGGTGCAAAAAATGTGGTATATCTACACAATGGAGTACTATTCAGCCATTAGAAACAATGAATTCATGAAATTCTTAGGCAAATGGATGGAGCTAGAGAACATTATACTAAGTGAGGTAACCCAGACTCAAAAGGTGAATCATGGTATGCACTCACTAATAAGTGGATATTAACCTAGAAAACTGGAATACCCCAAACATAATCCACACATCAAATGAGGTACAAGAAGAAAGGAGGAGTGGCCCCTTGTTCTGGAAAGATTCAGTGAAGCAGTATTCAGAAAAACTAGAACAGGGAAGTGGGAAGGGGTGGGTGGGAGGACAGGGGGAGAGAAGGGGGCTTATGGGACTTTCGGGGAGTGGGGGTCTAGAAAAGGGGAAATCATTTGAAATGTAAATAAAAATATATCGAATAAAAAAATCTGTAAAAAAATCTATTAAAAAATAATCCTGCATGCTATGTTCATTAATATTGTGGTGTTTTATTAATATTGCTTCAAACCCACTCAACATGATTTGTAGGTCTCCCTCTCATGCAAATACTAGACTGCCTACGTCAGATGGCTCTGTTCCTATGCTTTCCCTACTTCCCTTTGCATATTCCCAGGATACACCTCTGTTCATCCATACTGATTCCTTTTCAGGCAGTGATCTTCATGTTCTCAACATTATTACACATCCATATCCCACAGAGAAGACATTTTCTTCTCAATGAAAATCCATATTTTTAATTAATATGCAATTTTTTTACTAAATTCATAATTGGTAAATTTGCTTTCCCAATTTTTAACATACATAATGACATAAAATTAAAGATGATAATTTAATCTCATGTTAATCCAATAATTATATGGTCAGAAATCACAATAGGTCTGTACACAATAGGGTGTACAGGATACACCCCAGTGTTTGTGGGTCAATTTCTGTCAACCCAGAGATACTTTTACAAGCAAAGACCACTGTTCACATATCCTGTTTTCTGCTTGAAATAATTCATTTATAGTATACTTAGTGAGCATCTTAAAATTTTTAATTACATAATGAATTCAATTTGTGATGATCTTTAGTGATGTTTAAGGTTTAAATTCCTCAATTTCTAGGGAAAATTAAAGTCAGAAAACATTTGAACACAGGAAAATTCATTCCAGTTGAAGGGGAAAGAGTGGCTTTTTATTTGCTTTGAAATTAGAGCATAACATGTGTAATGGATTCATGTGCCAATTAGTTTTACTTAGACAGCACATATAATTGTACACAGAATATATTTCAGAAATACTTAGTTCATACATTAAAGCATACATGATAAATGGATTTAGATTCATTCTTGAAATCATACAGTTCTTTTTTCAAACAAGTGATAATTTCAATTTCTTATAGTATAACATATCATTTTGAAGATACATTTTAGAAGCTAAATGGATGGCAAAAATACTAAATTGAGATATTTAATATTATTAGTTTTATTGGCTTTATTCATCTTTGTACACCACTAAAATAAAGAGCCTTACTTTTATTTTCCCCCTTTCTCAGGACTCTGCACCTCCAGTGGCAATTCAGAAAATTGCTGGTGTATCATTAAAATTGCAATAAATTATTAGATACAAACCTCTTTTATGACATTTTTCCTATTCTTTAAAAAGAAATGTACATTTGAAACCTTTGCTGCTATATGTAATTATATAACTCGGAAAGGAGTATTGAACATCAATTATCCTAAACATGAATGATAGTATTTCAAAAAATTGGTGGTATAATGGATGGTATTTTTTATAAGGTTCCTTTCCTTTCCAGAGACAATTATGGATGCTTTGTTTTGCTATACCTTCTATGTTATTTTAATATGAATGGCATATACTTAGAGCCATATTAAGAGTGCATATTTGATAAGAAGAAGCATTTGATCAATATAAGCCACCCCAGCAGTTGTTACAAGGCCCTCATGCCACACTTTGAGAGACAAGCGCAGACTGGGTTTAAATTGTTACCCATTTTTCAACATCCATAGGAAAGATAAATACAGTGATACATGCTACTTGTGAAAGCCTTCAGAAAGGGAAGCTTCAGCTTCGTAGAAAAATGAGAAATTTGGGAGGTTGCACTTTTCATCATCAACAAAAGCTATTTTTTTTTTTTTTTTTTTTTTTTTTTTTTTTTTGCTGACCAAAGAAGAAATGAAAAACTTTTCATTTATCTAGCTCTTTGCCGAAAGGTTGTAAAGGTCCTGTCATGAAAGACGTAAAGGAAGAGCTGCTCATAGATCCTTTGAAAGAACAGACATCATAAGTTCAGCTGCCTATGGTCTGTGGAATACTGTGGGAAGGCGAGGGGGCAAGAGCACCAGGATAGGATCCCAGAAAGAGGAGGCTTGCCTCTGTACTCCTTCATTGTTCTCCTGTTTCATCCTTACATCGAGTTGTGTTCCAATTTAAAGCATTATTGGTGAAAACCCACATTTTCTGAATAAAAACATAAGTAAGAGGAAAAAAACTCTCTTTAAAGTTAGTTTTATTGAAGTGTAAACCACGAGGCAGATGTATGAAGAAATGTCAATTTTTTTCTCATAGTTTCTTTTATTTTGTGTATTTGTATTAGAAAACTTATAACTGAAGGATATGTATATTAAAGGAGTAGTCTATAATGTTCTAATACATATTTTAAGTATGTTTAAATAAGATTAAATTGACCTGGACAGAGAAATAGGAGGTGGTTGATAGGAGAATGGGTGGAGAAAAGAGGGCTTAGGGAACTTATGGGGAGGGGGGGATCCAGGAAAGGGAAAATCAATTTGATTGTAAACAAAGAATATTGAAAATAAAAAATTATTAAAAAAAGATTAAATTGACCTGTCTCTTCCAATATTTAAAAACCCCTTATATTGGAAACTTTGAGCATGTATTCTATTTATTTTCCAAGCTCTTCAACATGGTGCTAGGCTGTAGCCTTAGTGTGCTGTAGTTGCTAACTCTGTATCGCTGCTGCATCACTTAGTAAAGTCTTACTCCTTTCTGAATATAATCTAGCTGCTAGTGATGAGTTCCTCCACAGATCTTCCAATCTCCCTGCTTTAGCCTCTTAAAACAAGAGTGTCATAATACCAATGAAATAAATATCACAGTAAATGCAAGATCGTTGCTCAAGGTGGGCTCCATCAAATTGTACTAACATAGCATAGAGACTCCTATCTAAATTTATTGAGATAGTAATAGATAATATCTAATATTAAAGAGAAAAATAGCAATTTCTGACATGGACAAACTATATACATTAAATCTGGTGCAACACATAAAGTGTTTCATTATGTTATTTCACAATTACTCAAATAAAACTTTTCATGCACCAAAATGAAAGGTTTGAGGTAGGAACATGAACAAGAATCTCTGCTTATGAAAGTTTCAGAAAGAAAGAAAGTTACAGAGGAAAATGGAGCAAAATATGGATGGGGGCATGGGGAAAGTCTACTGCTGAAAGAGAAAGGGTGGACAGAGTGTGGAACATCTCTGTACAGTGAAGGGATACACGTTCAGGGTGTCCAAAGGCACTCTCCAATCGTGTTGATTATTGATGCATATCTTTATTGCCTCTGAAGATTTTGAGTGGGTTCCTATTGCTGAAGACACTGCACAATAAGCACAGCTGATTCAAATGATTCAGCCAAGATCCAACCTGAAATCTGCCTTGCTGTAATGTAGTTTCTCTAATTCCAGAAAACATCATGCAAGCAAACAGGGAGGGAAGTAATTAAACAACCCCACCCAGCAGTAACACCTGTGAAACATGAAAATTACAAGGATGATAAGATATATACAAAAGTGTAAAAGAGGCACTCACCTGTCAGTGACAACAACTGTATAATTAAAATTAACAGGAGGATAATTACACACTATACTGGAATCCTAGCAAACTTCCCAATGCCAGTGAGGTAATGAGCCTCAGAAAAGAATCTATAAGCAGCACTTTTCTGGACCAGCTTTATACTTTATTCTAAACATCATCCCCTTACCAACAGATAAATGAGCTTGTCACTCTTCACCAATTAAACATCCTTTTACAGCAAATGGAAATATACATAGAAATCCAAATATGAACACAATTAAGAGGTTAACAGATGATGGAAGCCCAAACCAACAACTACATGCAAATAATAGCCACTGCATCTACAACTTAGCAGACATTGTGGACAACATGGGAGGAAAGTTTGTTAGGAATACCAAAAGCTTGCTGTGAAACATTGTCTCCTATGAATTAGTGCAGAAACAAGACTGGATGCCAATTAAATGTATACGTTAATGTGAAAGGAGGAATTTTTCAAGGGGTCCAACCCTAAGATAAAGAATTATAGCCAACTAATGACTGCTGAGAGAGGGAGATAGCTTCCTCTAGGGATGAGCTCCCTAATTGGTTGTTCAATGCCAAGTGGTCAGACTGAAGCTATATATGCAAGAACAATAAAATATAACTTAGCATTCTGTTGGTGATGTTTGCATCTATGACTCCTGATCTCTTTCCTAGGTTTTCTATCTCCAGGGTTGTCTCCCTTTTTGATTTCTTTACTGCTTCTATCTCCATTTTTAGATCCTGGATGGTTTTGTTCAATTCCTTCACCGGTTTGGTACTGTTTTCTTATAATTCTTAAAGCGATTTTTGTGTTTCCTCTTTAAGCGCTTCTACTTGTTTACATGTATTCCCTTGTATTTCTTTAATGGAGTTACTTATATCCTTTTAAAGTTCTCTATCATCATCATGAGATGTTATTTTGAGTCAGTCTTGCTTTTCTGATGTGTTGGGGTATCCAGGGCTCACTGTGCTCACAGAATCCACAGAATCACCCATGGCTCCATATGTAGCAGAGGATGGTCTTGTTGGATATTAGTGGGAGGTGAGACCCTTGGGCTTGAGGGTGTTCAATGCCCCAGTGTAGGGGAATGCTGGGTGGGAGGACAGGACAGGAGTGGGTGGGTGGGTGGGAGAGGACCCTCTTAGAGGCAGGGAGAAGGGGAGTGGGATAGGGAGTTTCTGAAGGGGAGACCTAGAAAGGGGAAAACATTTAAAATGTAAATAAAGAAAATATCCAATGAAAAATGGACTTAGCAGACTATATTTATTTATTTATACATATACAAACAAAAATTCCATATAAATGTATTTCTCTCTCTCTCTCTCTCTCTGTGTGTGTGTGTGTGTGTGTGTGTGTGTGTGTGTGTGTGTATTACAATAATCAGACAACAAGAGGCCTTCAAATTGACAATAGAGAGGATTGAGAGGGTTCAAGTAAGGAATACCAGGAATGGAAGCATGGAAGAAAGAAGGGGGGAAAGGATGTAGTTCTGTTTTAATTAAAATCATATTTGTTGCTTTAAAGAATGAGTCTTGATGTAAATTTTTGTATCTATAATCTAAATACGATCCTATTCTTCATCCAACATTGCCCCAAATTTTACTTTTAGAAACAGAATTGTGTTTAAGGAGACAATGGTAATAATGTTATTATGTCACAAATGAAAAAATAGAACAAAGATAATGGTCATGGTAAAATGAATATAAAAACTGCCAGTCTGGCCTGGCCTTGGTAGGGGTGTAATGATATGGCTCCTGCCCCTGGAACAGGACCAACAGGACATGGGCCTCCACAAGTGTTGATGCCTACTGGGGGTGTAAAGCTTGTTTATATAATAATTTATATATTTTTACATTCTTCTTTTGAGGAATGTCCTCCCTGTTAATCTTAATAATTTCATGATTAGAAGAGACAACACAAATCTGGGAGGCAAAGGTGTGGCTAATATCTTAGAAAAATGATAAATGCTGGGACCATCTAGACAGCCCTTAAGGCTGTGGGAAAGAACTCTGAAAACATAATTTTTAAAATATATAATTTCTCAACTAAGTGAAAATAAAAGGATGCAATATGAATTCTATAGGGGCTTCGTGAATCTCAACAAACAAAAACAGCCATTCTGTGAGTCAACTTATCAGAAGGTTACTAAGGAAGGAAATAAATTTAGGGAGCGGCAATCACAAAAGATCTTGCCCAGCTAAGGTATTTTTATGCTTACAAAGGTTGATTCCTAAATTTGAGGTCAGCCTGGAATAGAGGAAATTTAGGCTCATTCCCAGGCATGGTAGAAATGGTAATTTTAGGGCAAGATCACATCCAAATAGTTTATCTTCTGTCCTTAAAGGAAGATCTATCTCTGAATTTTTTTGAAACTATTTAAAAAAAGAAGTTCTTGCTATC
Organism: Apodemus sylvaticus; assembly: GCF_947179515.1. Classification (NCBI taxonomy): domain Eukaryota; kingdom Metazoa; phylum Chordata; class Mammalia; order Rodentia; family Muridae; genus Apodemus; species Apodemus sylvaticus. The sequence goes on from NC_067480.1 coordinate 14,432,806, forward strand.
TCCTAAGAATCAAGGAGCTGGGAAGCTGATTCAAGGGGTGGTCAAATGGAAACCTGCATTGATGACTTTATTGATACATAAATAAAAGAATCTGGCCTTTTGATCTGCAAAAAAAATTTAAACAATCTAGAGTATTGTATGTATGTATTTATTTATTTATTTATTTATTTATTTTGAAATACTGAGGGAGAACTGCTTAGAGAACTGTCTTGAGAAGAACTTGAAGTAGAAAAGTCTGGAGAAAGCAAAACAGAGAGAAAGCAGTATGGAAAGCTGACTCAAACAGAACATAGGCCACTGGCTTTGAGCGATGATTGGACATTGAGTCCTTTATGTTACTGCTCTCAAACACCGCTTCTCTCAGAACCCTTCCCCAAGTCCAGGCTGGACTTCTGCAAAAAGAAGTAAACTACTACTTAAAACAATTGTTTAATAAAATTTTATTTCTCATATTAAGATTTCTCCACTATAGAAGTAATATTCCTCAATGTATATTTTCTTTCACAATTTAAATCCCTTTTTCTTCAGGGATGCTTTTCCCATTGAATATTTGAACCATGATACTCCTAGTGGACATAAGCCAAAACATATAGATTTAACTATATGCCATGACTTGGGGTTACATAATTATTGTTTTATATTAGATTAAGCTACTGTTATTCATTTTATAGCATTATTTTCAAAAAATTTAAAAAAAATTTCAAAATTTTGGATAATAAATAGGTTATTAACAAGTTCCTTGTCTTTACAATTTATCTTTATAAAAAGAAAGAAAGAAAACCATTCTAAACAGTTTATCTTCAGGGAAGAGGTGAAAAGTGATCTTGAGTATTTGTTTTAATTTACCTCCTCAACAAAAGTATAAACATATGGTGTTTAAATGATTTTAAATTATTTTGCTGATTTTATTGTGACAATCAATAGTTTAGAGACATTACAGTGTATTATTTCAGGGTTTTAACACATAAACACATACACACACACACAAACACACACGGACACACACTTCCACATATTCTCAAATTAATTTAGTATGATTTTCAGTTCTAGTTAGATCCTCTGTCCCAAGGGCTTGTTAATCTTGTATCCCATTCCTGCCCTGTTACAATTTAAAGATTGTCACAAGAAGGATAAATTTCATGCCATTTTCTGTTCTCATTACAATCTTCAGATTGTTATGAGAACGGATTAATTTTGCTCAATTTTCTGCCCTCGTTACAGGCTGTTATGAGAATGGATTAATTTTATGACATTTTCTTCTTTCATTATAATCTTTGTTATGGGAATGAGAATATGTAATGAGAGTGAGAGTATATCAAGCATTAAAAGGTCTGTGTGAGCTCATGACAAAGATTGTAACAAGAAGAGAAAACGGCACCCAATCCATTCTTGTGACAATTTTAAGATTGCCAAGCGAACCCAGAGTGACACTGCATTTATCCGCTCTGAAGACAAAGATTGTTGAGAAAATGGGAACGAGAGCAAAATTAATCAGTGCTCCTGACAATCTTGAGATTGTACTTAAGCTTGCAGTACTTTTTTAGTGATACAGTGCTTACATGAAAACATGTGCAAGGCAATTAAATGATACTTACTGGGGAAAATGGTTCCCTATTTTTCTTTCTAGCTTCTCTTCATTCTCTGTTAGGATTGCTCATGGTATGTACTATATTCTATAAACACTATTACTGAAATGGTAATTAATATTTACTGCATTGTTACATATATAAAACACACACACATACACACATACACATATGCACATACACTAAAAATTATGGTAAATCTCTAGTAGTCATTAGTAATCACTTTAAATTATTTTTTGAAAAAGGAATTACTGTATCATTCAATATTTCTGGTTTTGAGCCTAGCCTTTAATGGCTGATACACCTCTACAGCCCATATTATTTAACATTTCATTACCAAATACTTGATTCTCTTCCAATATCCCTTTTGTAAAGCAAAAGGAGCTGTTGCATCTGAATGGCCTCCCCAGCCTCACTTCATAAGGAACAATGCGATTACATGAAGGGATCTATGTTGACATGTTATTCTATCAGGCAGATGCCAGTGTGATAGTTATTTTATCAGTTTTAAGATAGGTTTAACAATATTCCCACTGACAATACTTGTCCATGTTTTAAAAAAATGCAGAAATCTTTTTTATGCATTTAAAAATATGTTTATATCTCATAAACATATTTATTTTTATGTTTTTCTATTTATTTTTTTACCTGTATATTACCTGGCTATTTATTTTTCTACCTGTATATCTATCATCTATGAATCTAAGGTCTTAAACTCAAGCCTTGTTTGAAGACATAATTTCATACAAATTACAGCTCAACTGCTAGCCTCCCAATTTTGACTTTCTTCTGAGTCATTCACTCAAGAAATAAAATTCCCTTGTGTTACCATATCTAATTATAGACTCACAACAACTCTCTGACAAAGTATGGTTATAACTTCTGTTCATAGTTGAGAAAATTGAGAAAAAATCATATATCATCCCTAAAACAAAACAAAAAAAATGTTGGTGTTATATCAGTTTACATGAACACAGCAAACTTCCTACATACATGAAGCAATATCAAATTAAAGGCAATGGTTTGTGTAATTAATTTGCAACAATACAAATGAATCTAGACTGATCAGTATACATTTGTATTTACAAATAATTATACTTGGTGAGAAGTATAGCATATATGTTTTTATGATATAAAGTTTGATGTTATATATAGATATGTACTATAACCTAATTAAATTTGTTTCTTTAACTTATTCATCACATTACATGTATTACTTTCTGTGTGATTAGAGATTTAGGGTATATTCTCTCAGATATCTTCAAGTACATAAAATATCAGTACAAATCTTCTTATTATGATACATAGTTGATCTTTATCCTCCAACCCTTTTTTTTATTCTTTAATCTTTTGTTACAGTCCAGTCATTATCCCCCTACTGGTCCTCCCTCTGACTGTTCCTCATCTCATACCTCTGTCCTCCCCTCCCCCAACTGTCTCTAAGAGGATGTCCCCACCCTCCTTCTCCCACTACACCAGACCTCCCCATTCCCTGGGGCCTCAAGTCTCTTTAGGGTTAGATGCATCTTTTCTGACTGAGTCCAGGCCTGGCTGTCCTCTGGTCCATATGTGCCAGCTGCCTCATATTAGCTCGCATATGCTGCCTGTTTGATTGGCTGTCTGGGAGATCCCAGGGCTTCAGGTTAATTGAGACTGCTGCTATTATTTGATTTTTAAAACTTATTTTCATTGGCTCTAATGCTGTGACTTCATCTCACCACTTGAATTTTCCCTCCAGGACCTGGAAACAACTGACAATAAAATTGTTTATTTCTGTTAATTTATTTTAGACTTCACAGATAAGTAAAGCTCTGTCCCTTCTCCATTTTATTTAAAGAATTATCCTCTGGTTCACTAATAATAGTGTGGCAAATTAAAAGATGTATCTTTTGATTAAGACTGAGTAGAAGTCCATATTTGTATGTTTATTTAGATATACTTTATCCATTCATCTACCTATGAATACTTAGGTTAATTTAGTATTTTGACTCTTGCCTATAATGTCAAAATAAACATTGAAAAACAAATATTCCTTAAATATGTGTGTAATTTAATTTTGGACACGTACACAGAAATTGAAATTCTGGAACACATAATGATGTCACTTTAACTTGGGGCAACAAAATACTGTTTCAAACAATTTCTATGCTAATATACACAACCAACAACTGTGTATTAAGATTCTCTTTTCTTTGTGTTTCCACTAACAATCGGAATTTTGCTTAAAATATATCATCTTAACAGGATTACAGATATATATATCATCATTTTTGATGTACATTTCCACGATGACTGATAAAATTGAGAAACTATTTATATATCTATTGTATTGGTCCTTTGGAAGTACAAGAAATGCTTAATAAATTCATTAACTCAATTTTTAATCAGTTTCTTTATCTGATATAGCATTGAGTTTCTATTTCATATAATATCAATAGATTAAAACTAGCATTGTGTTTAAAACCATAACCCCTTAAAAATGAGGGAAATAAAAACATTTGATGTTGCATTACTAATGAGGGTGAATATTTAAATACATTGACACCTGATTTATGACATTCTGTGAAGTATTGAAACAATGGAGAGAAAACAGAGACAAAGACAGAGAAAATGTTCTCAATACCTTATTTGGGCAAAAATTAATATCCAAATATATAAACATTGTTATAACAAGCAATAAAAACATAACTTTTAAAATTCATGTTCTTAAATATCCTTAAACACAACCCTGAGATTTCACCTTACACCATTTATAATGGCTATGATTAAAAACTCGGGAGACAGTAGGTGTTGGCAAGGATGTGGAGAAAGAGGAACACTCCTCCACTGATGGTGGGAATGCAAACTAGTACAACCACTCTGGGAATCAGTCTGGCTGTACCTCAGAATACGGGGCATAATACTTCCGGAGGACCCTGCTATACCACTCCTGGGCATATACCCAGAGGATTCCCTGGCATGCAATAAAGACACATGCTCCACTATGTTTATAGCAGCCCTATTTATAATAGCCAGAAGCTGGAAAGAACCCAGATGTCCCTCAATGGAGGAATGGATACAGAAAGTGTGGTATATTTGCACAATGGAATACTACTTAGCAATTAAAAACAATGAATTCATGAAATTCTTAGGCAAATGGTTGCATCTGGAAAATATCATTCTAAGTGAGGTAACCCAATCACAAAAGAACACACATGGAATACAGTCACTGATAAGTGGATATTAGCTCAGAAACTCTGAATACCCAAGACACAATTCACATATCAAATGACTTCCAAGAAGAAGGAAGGAGAGGTCCCTGATCCTGAAAAACTTGTTCCAGCATTGTAGGGGAGTACCAGGGCAGAGAAGTAGGAGGGGAATTATAGGAGAATGGGCAGAGGGAAGAGGGCTTAGGGAACTTATGGGGAGGGGGGAACTGGGAAAGGGAAAATCATTTGGAATGTAAACAAAGAATATAGAAAATAATAAAAAATTATAATAAAAAAATTAAAAAATAAAAAATAAGAAAGAAATAATATGCTAAAGATAATTTATCACCTAAAATTTAAAATAAAGCCTGCATTTTTTAACTTTTCAAGAAAAGCTATGAGCTTTGTAGTAAATCAAATTACCCAATGTAATGTGTATATTTCCATCAAATGTGATTCAATCACAAATTTCACTCTTTTGAGTCTCTTCCAGATATTATTCATCACTTAAATTTCATTATATGACTTTTCACTAACATCAACATGACGAGCTGCTTTTGTTGCAATAAGAACATTGTACACTGAACATTATAATTGAAATCACTTAACTTCATCTTCAGATTTACAGAATAACATCATGTGCAGACTGAAAAGTTTGGAGTTCTAGGAAAGAAGAATCTTCAGGAAAGATTGGCATGAGCAAGCAAAGGCTGGCCTGTTAACTTTTTTTTTTTCATATCACATCTTAGGGGTTTGTTGTACTGATTTCAATCTCTCTCTCTCTCTCTCTCTCTCTCTCTCTCTCTCTCTCTCTCTCTCCTAGCATTTGACATGTCATTTTAGAATTACTAATAAAAATATGCACACAAAAACATAACAGCAGGATTTGATATAAACAGCAGCTACAAGTGTCCCTACCTGCCTTGGGAAAAAAGTCTAAAACTTTCTCTTTTTTCTTGTTTGATGTTGAAGTTAAAATGAATAGATCTGTTATAAGGTCAGAATGGGAAGACAAAGATCAAAATGACCTCTGGGAACAAAGGTTATTTGACATCCTTCGGATTATCAGCTGAAGGCACTGGCTACATATCAGAGTTAAGACGTGACAAGCTGGGAAGACTTCATTTTCTACCAAGTCAAATATCAAGCAGTCGCTCTGATCCTGCCTTCCCTCCATGAGAGCTGTTTGTCGAAATCAGTAGCCATGATCGATGATGTATTTTCAAAATCTAAACAAGCATCAGTGTCTCCATTCCAGTCACATCTTCTAAAGCCGCTGCTTCCTGGGGGGATTTAATTGCAGTGGCATTAGACTCCAGACAGCAGACACTTCCCCGGCTACTCGTCTGGGCAGGGACAAAAATCAGTGTGATAGTGTCAAAGCTGTTAGACACAAAACCTGTTAAAGATCCGAGTGAGTAATTGTCCTCCTCCTGATGTCTGCAGTAAAATTTAATGGTTCTTCCATAAGCCGTTTAAAAATGTCCTAGCATTTGCTAGCTGTGAAAAAGAGTAAAATGTTTTTATCTGTTAAAATCACAGCCTTATTTTTTCCTATGCTTTGAAACTCACTCTGACATAAAATAAGATGGTTTTCTTTTGATATGGCTTTGTCATCACTGTACAGAAAGGCCTGGAAGCCAGAAGGTTATTCTGGTGTCAAGGGCTTATTAAATTTATAACCAAACTTGCCATCACATGATGGTTTACTAATGAAATCTAGTAATAAAATAGATTCCTCTCTTAAAGTTTAAGAAAGGACAGAATTATATATATATATATAATGACTATATATAATTAGTCATATACTTCTAAAACACATGCTTCACTTTAAATCCACCTTGAAGATACTTCTCCCAGGTGAGTCATTTCCTTTGGAATCACATAAGCTAAGGAGTGGTTGTCACTTGCCTTACTGATCTCCTGGAGGGGGAGTTGAGCGGGGAGAGAAAAGAAAAAGAAACAGAGGAAAATAATAAGAATTAAATGGTAAGAGCAAAGTAACCTTTGGAATTCAAAAATAGCAAAATGAAAAACCTATGGTAAATGTAATGTGGAGGCTGAAAGTAATTTTATGTGTTCTCAGTGAGCTTGAAAGTATAACTCTTGGTACATTTTATAGTACTATAGAGTACTTGGTTAGACTGAAAAGTAGATGTGCTATACTTCCTTCTTATTGAAAAAAGTCTTCTAGTATATTTTCATAAAATAATAAATAAATGGCAACTTTTTTACTTTTCTCTGAGCTACTGTTTAATATGATTCATATAATAAACCCATATATTGCTATAGTTAAAGAATAATAAGAAAAATAACTGTATGAATGACATAGATTTATAGTTAGGCACTCTTGATATATTTATGATTAATCTTTGATAGGTTTCCCTTCTCATTTGGAAACTGCAAATTTTACAGGTTATTCTAATTATTGTCTTTTTGACAAATAAATACTTGCGATTTTTAAAAAAGATCTCTCACAAGCAAATGAGGATCTGAGAATGTGTGGTTTCAAATATCCATGCAAATTTTAAGTTCGATATTCTCTTTCCATCATACACACATTCAGTATTTATTTTTGAGCATTGCTGGCATTTCACTCATCATTTTTCTAGTATGCTGCTGCCTAATAAATCACCATACATCTTTTATGATAAATAGAAAAACACCAGTTATCTCTCATGGTAGTCTATGTAGAGTAGAACTCTGGTTTCTAACCTTACCTTTGTGGAAAAGGGTAGAGCTAAAACTTCCAAAACCACATTCTACTGACTTTTCTCTAGAAGAACTGCTGTTGACACTTAGCTGAGGCTACCCATCTCCCCACACACATATGTATTTTAATCCTTTGCCCAATAGCGAGAGAATTAGAACAAGAATATTCTAAGTAGTGTAGGCAAAAGGATCATTTAAACCCCAGCCTTGGCTTTGTTTAAAATAAAGCTTACAGCATTCCACTGGGCAGAAGTAAAGAAAGAGACATGGTATTTAATTATCCCTCTTCAGCTAGGGCCAGTATGATTTCCACAATATAAAAGTTCTCCTGATCAGTAAGTAACATTGGTGAATTAAACAGGAAAAGTTGCTGTACTGGAACATTTATCTCTAGGTCATCTGGAGCAACTGTCATATGGTCCTCCGAAGTTCTAGCCATTACAAAATCTTAGATGTCAGAGAAGACTCCGCAGTCAGTACAGCAAGCACCAAGGCATATAGTAGATTAACAGTTGCTGTGTGGAGTAGACTGCTCTTCAGTGATATAGCTGATGTGCACTACCCATATTCCTGGGAGCAACCTTCATCCATGATTCTCTTCGCAACACTTTTAAATTAATTGGTTCACCAACCTAAATCTAGTGGAATCATTTTTTTTAATTTTTTATTTTCTTTATTTCAAATGTTATCCCCTTTCTGGTTTCCCCTCTGAAAACCCCCTATCTCGTCCCCCTTTCCCCTGCTCACGAACATGCCCACTCCCACTTCCCTGTCCTGGCATTCCTCTATACTGGGGCATCCAGCCTTCTGAGGACCAAGGACCTCTCCTCTCACTGATGTCCACCAAGGCCATCCTCTGCTATATATGCAGCTGGAGCCATGGGTCCTGCAAGGTGTACTCTCTGGTAGTAGAATCATTTATTTGGTTTGTGGTTGATCTACTTGGTATGAATATATGTCAGTTCAGATGTTGAGAGACAGACAGACAGACAGACAGACAGACAGACAGCATTTGGTTAACTTCCATATTCCCAATCAAGGTAGTGAAGGCAAGCAGCAGCTTTGGAAGAAGGTACAAAGTTTCTGTTGTTGGTCTTCTCTGAAAACACTTTTAGGAAAATATTCTTTCTTGATTACAGTCACTATTACATAGCAATAGTGAATTACCCAGAAATCTCTTAGGACTAGTTTATTATTCTCTTCATGATTTATCTTCACTGCACACTCTTATATTTAGAAATCTATAAAATTCACCTCTGAACAAACAAGGACTATTTCCTATCTTATAAAGATTTCCATTGTTTTTCAAATTTGGGGGGGGGGGTATTTTACTTATTTATATTTCAATTGTCACCCCTTTCCTGATTTCTTCTCTGGAAGCCCCCATCCCATCCTCCACTCCCTTCTTCTATGAGGGTGCTCACCCACCCAAATGCCATGATGCTATTTGTTCTTCAACTGTTGCATGTGACTTCAGATTCTTCTGCATATTAGGCATGTGTTTTTTCACAGAGCTACATTCTTACCTGCCCATTCTAAGAAGATATATATATATATATATATATATATATATATTTGTGTGTGCGCACATGCATGAGTGCTAGTTCATATAGCCAATAGTCCTCTGCACAGTTCTAGCATCAAAATAGTCTTTAGTCAAATACAAAGAAAAGAATGCAAATACATAATATGATCAAATTATCTGTCTGAGAAGTGTCAGCAAGATGATGCTATCAGATGATTTTAACCCCTATTAATGAACAAGAATTTTTATAAGAGCATAAGAATACCCCCCAAATACCAATATTATAGTATATCCAAAAGTCTGAATTAAAGAAGGTAAGATAAGCAATTTCATTTTACCCATAGCATCCTCTCTTAAGACTATACAATTGAGTCTCTAAAGCAATACTTGTTCTATGAATCTTTCAAGGGGAGCAAACTAGAGTGAAATAAATATCTAAACAAGACAAAACAGAGGCAGTTAGCACATATGAATATCCTAGGTTATCTAGGAGTACAGACCCATCCACCATTTTACCCTTCCAAAAGCCGGTCTTATGTATCTGACATGCTCTTCCCAATATATGAGGCAGAATGGGACCATTTTGCTACATAGCTGTGCAAGCCCATGAAGCACAGAGCTATTGGCAGCTAGGCAACTCTTCTGGATGAGGAGAAATTTCTTCAGGGTACTTCTATGGGATGTTGGTAACAAAGGCTGGATCTGTGAGCTCAAGAGAAGATGCACAGTCCTTGACTAGTTTTTTTTTCCAAGAAAGCAAGAGGATTGAATAAAGGGTATCCATATAGAACACCAAGAGATCCTTAGATTTTCTATAAGGACACAGTGGTGATGTGTTTTTTTTTTTTCTTTTCTATGCTGTTGAATGAAAACTAGTATCTAGTTCACAATATGCAATCACTACAAAGCTGCCAATAACATACAAATTCAAAGGGAAAATAACACTTGAAAGAACTAAAATGAAACTGTATTAATTGAATTTAAGGAAACGAATAATTAAGATTCATTAAAAATGACTAAAATTAAAAAATTTATCAATTTATTAAATTGAAAAAATTTAATAAATATTAAAAAATGACCAAATTAGTTATGAAAATATATAAATGAGATGTTCATCTAAGAATGAGACAGAATCTAAAAACAAACACATGAAAATTATGGTGCTGGATTTTAAAATCAACAAGGTCTCAGTAATCTACCGGATCAAGCAGAAGAAAAAAATGATTCAAGAATATTTAATATGAGTTTATGCAATGGAACAAAAAGCCAAAAGGGAGGCCACAGTGTTGGGGAGGAAAGGAGAGTCATGAGGCAAAATCAAACAAGATAACTCATGTATCATGAAACTTCTGGAGCAGAACATAAAACATTATAGGGTAGAAAGTTTGCTTTTGAAAATTAAAGCAAAAATTCCCAAAGTATAACAAAATTCTTGAGGAAAATACAAACAAATATAATAACACCTATAAGAAACAACCAAAGCTTTTCAAAGAGTGGATTATATGGACAGATGTCTACATAAGTGAAAAAAGATCACAAATGATAAATAATTGACTGTGTCCTTCCAGGATCTAGAAAGGAATAAGCTTAGTTCCAATAGTAGGGGTAGATTATACATATTTACATATATATATTTACATATGTACTTAGGGTAGAGTACATATAAATGAAACAGACTAGAGATCAGGAGAAAAGATATCTGATATTGCTTTGGTTTGGACAACAGATGAAGTTGGAAAATGTTATGAGACAATCATAGAAAAAGGTATGACTGTTATATGACTTTAAAGAAGAGAGAACATGGGACAAGGAAGGGGTGCCTGTTCTTTTAGTTGTCTCAGTCAATCTGAGGTAGCTTTGAGTCATTGATAAGAGAACTGAGTGACTTCCCAGATTAGATTTGCCCGTGAGCATGTCCGTGTATCATTGCCTGTGTTATTTGATGAAGGAGGGCCCAGACCACTGTGAGCAACACCATTTCCTGGTCTTATAGACAGTCCTGGACTGTATATTAAAAATAGTTGAATATAAGCTGATGTAAGAGCCAGATAGCAGCATTTCTCTGTGATAATTTTTAATATCTCTTTAGTTTTCAATGGTGTTCCTTGGTCAGAAGTAACATTGCAGGCCTGCATTCAAGTACCTGCTTGAATCCATGCCTTGGCATTGCTCAATGACCAGCAATAATTAGAAAAATTAAATAAATTCTTTTCACCTTTAGTTCCTTTTTGGTTCACGGTGTTTGTCACAATAACACAATGACCCTAGAACAGTAGCACACAAACACTGAGTTTCCATTATGGTAATAAACAGTATGACCAAAAGAAACCTGAGGAGAAAAAGATTTTTTCACCTTATAGCTCATAGTCCATCATCATAGGAACTCAAGGCAAGAATTCAACACAGGAACTGAGAGTTAGGAACTGTTTGCAGCGGTCATGTGTGAATGTGGGTAATGGCTTGTTCAGCCTGCTTTCTTTTAGCAACCAGGAGCATCAGTTCTGGGCCAGGACTGCCCTCAGTGACCTGGGCCCTCTTGGGTAAATTGGCAAGAAGGAAAATCATCATAGGTTAGACACAAACTAATCCTGTGGGAAATCTTCCTATTTAAGGTTTCCTCTTGCAAAATGACTCTAGACATTGTCAAGTTGACATAAAATTAACCAGCACAAATACCAAGGAACATAATGAACTATTTAAAACAATCATAATCCCCAAACCTGTATGACTAGTAGACATGGATAAATTCTTAAAAATATATATAATCAGGAGTAAGGTGATTAAATCAGTGACCAGACCATCTGATTAGAAAAATCTCAGGGCCAACTGACTTAATGATATTTAATTGTAGGGGAATTAATTGTAGGGGAAGATTTAACAAGAGCATTTAATAAGAAATTTTCCAAAAAAATGGAAAGAAGAAAAATGTATCATATTTATTAATGAAAATATATTAGGGAGACTGCAAGCAGAAAGAAAGAGAAAGAGAGAGACAGAGACAGACACACAGAGACAAAGAGACAGACACAGAGAAATACAGACTAAGGCAGAGACAAAGAGAGACAGAAAGAATAGAGACAGAGACAGAGATAGAGAAACAGGGAGAAAGGGACAAACACAGAAAGATACAGAAACATACACAGAAGACACACAGGGAGAAACAGGAAGAAAAAGAAAAAATAAAAGGGAGGAAGGAAGGAAGGAAGAAAGAAAGAAAGAAAGAAAGAAAGAACAAAAAAGAAAAAAGAAAAAAGAGAAGAAAGGAAGGAAGAAAGAAACATACAAACAATGTAACAAAGAGAAAATTAAATAAAATCACACACTATTTTTACTGAACATAGGTACATGAACCTTAGGATCATGCTAAGCCAATTATATATACACTCTAAACTTCAAGTAGGATGTATCACTGAGGTTCATGAATCATGAAGCTGATAAATGTCGTACAGTATTAGCAGGAAGAAGTGGGAGGAGATTTATCATCTCCTCATTATTACAGAAAAATATTCCCAAAATCCAAAAATAACTCATTATAAAACCACTCTTCAGCACATGAAATATCAAAAGATGTATCACAGGCTCAAGAGATTGCTTAGCAGACTATAATTTGAATTCCAGAATCCATGCAACAAACCAGATGTTCCACATATTCTTTTAAATGTCTGTAACTCCATATCCTAGGGATCTTACACCAACTTCTGTCATTGAGCACACATCTGCATATAAACAAGCACATACAGTCATGGACATGTGCATACAAAAATCAATAAGATAAAACTTCTTTCATTTCATTTCTAATTACACTTATTTTGTTGGTAAGCATGTGTGTCCACATATATAAAAGTGTGTAGGTATTTTTGAGAGCATATGAAGATCAGAATCCAAATTACAGAGGACACTTACCCATTTCTACTGTGTGGGTCCTCTGGACAGAACATAAAACATCGGGTATGAAAGCAGGTGTGTTTACCCACTGAACCATCTCACAGACCCTAAGATAACCTTTAAAAATAAAATAAAAGATGTAGCTAATTCTTGTAAATACCAAATATGACAAATCTCCTGGCAATATACACTCAACTGTGATAAATTGTGAACTTTAGTTTCTGATTAGGAGAAAAACAAGAAGGCCAATTCTCACAGGTCCATCAGTGTAGTCCTTGACAACACAGCCCAGGTTTGCAGGGAAAATAAAATAAGTGTGTTCCGAACAGAAAGCAGAAAGTAAAATACAGATTACCTGTGGTTCCTTATAATATAACTATATATAACTATATATATATATATATATGCATGTATGTATAATATATGTATATATGCATTTATGTATGCATGTCATGTATATGCATATGAGTTATTCTAGTATGGAGGGGAAAGGGTCACTGAGGCCTGAATCCTAGCTTGAAAGCAGTGAGAGCTTCTGGGGGAGGAAGGTTCAGTGTTCTGAAGAGGTGGCTAATGCCAGGCTACCCATGTTCCTTTAGATTAACATATACATATGTGTTTGAGGACAACACTAACTGGGCTTATTGGGTTATTAAAAATTTTTGCGAAATTAGAATTGAGCTCTATTAAGAAGAGTAACCAAGTGGATTTTGACAGGAATTTGTGGATATTAAGGCCTAGGTGAAAAGTTAAGACCTAGTAAAAATGCTAAGGCCTACATAACCGTTTCCTGGCTAGCCTGCTATTTTGTGCTGTTACTAATGTCACAAAGAAACTTACTCATATGCTGTCACTGCTATTACTAGGATGGTCTATGCTTTGGTATTTTTGAAAACCAACCACAACAGAAGTCAGTTAGAACTGCTTTTTATAGTTAGCCACAATAAGCTTGGACCCAAACCAACCACCCAGCAGCACTTCATACACCTGGGTGTGAGCTTTTTTATGGTGTTTGCTTTAACAAGCTGCCCCTGAAACAGACATAAGAGAGTCACCTGAGCCAATTTATATATATATATGGAGTAAGACCTGCATTTTGAGTAGGGATCAAGTAAAGTTTAAATTCTCAAGACCTCCCTGGGATCAGACATCCTACTTGACAGAAAAAGGCTTCTATGTGGGTAACTAACATCCTGGTTGGCAAATTAAGACATTAATATTAGACAAATTCCATCCTGACTGATGAGTTAAGACATGAATGTTAGACAACGCAAGTCCGCTGTCACAGCTGAATACCTCAACCAATGGCAACAGGATATATGTACAACAAAGACATGTTCCTAAGGAAATTCTCCTATCACTAAGTCCTGATTGATGAAATAACTTGACACAGATGTTTGTAGCTCTCAGGCCTAAACAGCTCTGTAGGATCCTGACTCAATGTCACAATCAGCCTCCTACGTCTACCTGTGTCTCTGAGTATTTTTAAAATACAGTTCATTTAAAATCTTGTGTACATAGTTCTTCTCCAATACATTTTTTATTTTATTTCTTGGCCTTATTTGTTTCAATCTCTAAGACTGACAGCACTGCTGTAGTCTTGGAGTATGGCATTCAATAAACCATTCCTGTTTGACTAAGATCAGTGTCTAAATGGTTTGAACAGCAATTCCCAGACACCAACAATATGATTAGGAGAAAGTATATACATGTACAAAATGTTCAAATTATCAATAGACACTATTTTATGTCCTTAAAAAGTTAAAATGTCTAAACTAATAATTATAAAATATATGCATATATTTATGTATAATATATATGTATATTGTAATTCATAATAAAATTTGGACACAATTTCTCACATATTATAACTTTGGATCTTATAGACAATCCAGAAGATGCCCCAGAGTAAAACCAATATGAGGTAGAAATAGAATAAGGAAGGTTTACAGACCTGATTTTTTTTTAAATCACATTACTACAATAATCCTAATAGAATTGTATTTCTACAAAAGTAGACACATAAACCAATAAACCAGAAAGATATCCTTTTATTTAGGTCAAAAAAGCTATAAAAATGATAAGTTTAAGAGCAAAAGCTGACACTTCAATTATGATTCAGCAAATTATGACACTAAATACAGGACAGGACACAAACAAGACCACAAGTAGTGCTGTCAGTCTTAGAGATTGAAACAAATAAGGCCAAGAAATAAAATAAAAAATGTATTGGAGAAGAACTATGTACACAAGATTTTAAATGAACTGTATTTTAAAAAATTAACTCAATGACAAGTATAATAAGTAATTATTTTGAATTTATTTTATCAAATATATATTTGAAATAATATATTTTTCACACACTATAGACACACAAACACACACACACCTAACACACACACACACACATTTATATAGACTCAAATAAAAAATTCCTTTTTTAAGATTTGTTTATTTATTATATGTAAGTACACTGTAGCTGTCTTCAGACACACCAGTAGAGGGCATCAGATCTCATTACAGATGGTTGTGAGCCACTATGTGGTTTCTGGGATTTGAACTCAGGACCTTCAGAAGAGCAGGCAGTACTCTGATCCACTGACCACTAACTAGAATTAACTGGAGGGCAATTTTAACCCAGTAACCTGACTGCTCTGGCAAAGGATCACATCCAAAGACATGGTGGAGCTGGAATGCAGACATACCACACACCTTCAATCTCTCTGGCTGGAATACATTCTTCCTCTGGAAACTATACCATGTGAATGTATCCTCTTTGACTTTTGGTCAGATGTTCCCTGT
This sequence comes from Apodemus sylvaticus, assembly GCF_947179515.1. Taxonomy (NCBI): domain Eukaryota; kingdom Metazoa; phylum Chordata; class Mammalia; order Rodentia; family Muridae; genus Apodemus; species Apodemus sylvaticus. The sequence goes on from NC_067480.1 coordinate 14,448,507, forward strand.
CCTCTGTGATATTTTGGTCAAATGTCTGTCCATTGCTTTTGCAACAATGGTTGGATCTCTTTTTTTCAATCATGTTGGGCACCAGAAATAAAAGTGACTTCTATTTTTTTTAAGCATTTTTTTATTCGATAAATTTTTTATTTACATTTGAAATGATTTCCCCTTTTCTAGACCCCCACTCCCCGACAGTCCCATCAGCCCCCTTCCCTCCCCCTGTTTTCCCACCCAACCGTTCCCACTTCCCTGTTCTGGTTTTGCCCTATCCTGCTTCACTGAGTCTTTCCAGAACAAGGGGCCACTCCTCCGCTCTTCTTGTACCTCATTTGATGTGTGGATAATGTTTTTGGTATTCCAGTTTTCTAGGTTAATATCCACTTATTAGTGAGTGCATACCATGATTCATCATTTGAGTCTGGGTTACCTCACTTAGTATGATGTTCTCCAGCTCCTTCCATTTGCCAAAGAATTTTATGAATTCACTGTTTCTAATGGCTGAATAGTACTCCATTGTGTATATATACCACATTTTTTGCATCCACTCTTCTGTTGAGGGATACCTGGGTTCTTTCTAGCTTCTGGCAATTATAAATAGGGCTGCTATGAACATAGTGTATTCCCCTAAAATACCCGTCCTTTCTAAGGCTGAACAAGTTCACCCTTTCTGGTTCATTCTGAACTCAAACTGGCTGGTTTAAACTTACCTCTTCTAGCTCAAACTTCTTTCCAAGCTGACTGATTCAATCTGGCTTCTCTGAGCTTATCACTGAATTGCTCTGCTTGGCCTCATATTAACTCTGGAAATTTGTTCTAATCTCTGTGTTCCTTCTTATTCTCCGGCTTCAATTCCCTCTGCTGAGCTGCACTGAGCTGCACAAACCAACAAAAGAACTCAATCTACTGCACTGCATTCATTGCACTGACTCATAACTGACAGACTCAAGCTGTCTGAACTTCTCAACTGAACCGACTGAGTAGAACTTGGAGATCTGCATGTTTCTGTTTCAAGAGTGCTGGGATTAAAGTCAGGTACCACCATGCCTGACCTAATTTTTCTTTACTTGAAACTTGCTCTGTTACAGACCAGCTGAACTCAGAGATCTGCTTTGCCTGTCTCCTGGGATTAAAGGCCTGTCTGTATTCCAGGCAGAATACCTAGAAGGTCTTTGGATGTGATATACCATGCCTGAGCTGCCATGTTGTGGGATTAAAATTCCCCAACACTTAAGTTATCAGAAGGAGGCTGGAAGCTGAAGGTATCAAGATCCAGGCTTCCAGATCATTGGATTGTACAGAGGCTAGAAGCTTCCAGGCTTAGGGCTACGGATAGTCGGCCCAAGCTAGATATTCATAAAGTTTGGACACAGCTCTCATCTTACCACTTCATCAGAAGAGATAAAAGTGACATTTATGGTTGCAAACTCACCTAAAAGTATGTGTTTTCCATGCCAATGGAACAGTTTCTGAATGGTAAGTCTGTCTTAGGTAGAGATCTAGTATGTGTTAATTTATGTATCTATGTTTGCAAAAAACAGGGTTTTGTGTGACCCAGGCTAACTTCAAATTCATTATGCAGCTGAAATTTACCTGACTCTCTGGCCTCAACTTCCCACATGTTAGAACTATAATTATGGAACAGCATACCCAGCAGACCTGGGAGGGTGGCAAGCCCATTTTCTCTAATGACTCAGTCACCATTTCCTTAGTTATTTTTAATTCCTTGATCCAGTTGTAAAACTGTTCATATGCTATCACCCTAACCACCAGGCTTCTTAAGGATGAACTTAGACAAGTAACTTCTTACACAAAATACCAATTACATTTTCTAATTTTAAAACCTTTCTTGGGAGGTAGGTGCATGTCCTAGCTGAATACTACTAAAATGTGTGGACAAGAAAATTGTTTCTTGGAGGAGAAACTGATCCTCTTTTGCTCATTTGCTCCTAGCATCTGAACTCCTTCATCTAGAGCCACCACATGCATATTGGAGGGTTTGGGGTAGCATGATCTTCCTTAGCCTACTATTGTGCAACTGACTAATTTTTGCAGTGAATCAAAACCATGGTTCAACTTACTGAAGGAAGCAGATCTGAAACTAAGTTATATTATATCACAAGTACCTCAGAAAGTTGTCAACACTTATCAAAAATTCTCTTCTCTAAAATTGTCATTTATTTCAGCTAAATGACCTTCTCTATCTTTAGAAAAAAAATTAGATAATTGACTTCTCTACTAACATTTGACAGCTCCACTGAGGAGTCAAAGTGTGAAATTTCACAATGTAATTATATAATCCCATTTTAAAACATCATTTTGGTTGCTTTTCAGTGCATTGCCAACCCTAGAGAACATGTCTTTCATTTAACTCTCCTGTGTCTACCTTCACATTTCATTTAGGGAAGGCGACCTTCTGCCACTCACAGTCTCTGACATTGTCTCAGTCCTCTTGGTTTTCCTTTATGACCTGACTCCTATCACAGTCTCTAAGATGTTTGTGTGCTTAGCACTTTCTCTCTTATTACTTATTTATTGTTTTGTTTTGACTCTTTATTGCATATAAGCTCTATCCAGGATAGATAGCAGTACATGCTAAGGGAGTAATTGTTCTTAGATAACACTTACACTATTATGAAGTTTGGGCTTCTACTCAAGATTTCATGGGATCTGTATTTTAGATGAATTACTGTCAGAATAGTTATTTATAACATTGTATACAATTTTGATAACAGGATTTCTCTTTCTTATGTCCATAATTACACATTCCATGTATTTCTTATAAATTTTGAAACCTACTTGAGATGATAAAGCATGTTGGGTGTGACTGCATGAGGAACTTTCAATGAATGCAAATACATAATTGGCGACACATTATTACTTTGTTTAAATTCAACAAAATGATACAAGGATACTGTTCAACTACTTTTTTTTTCAAGATTTGGCCAGAAATATTCTACTATACTGTGTTTATCATTGTTAAGACAACCCTTAAAAATATTAAATGTATAAGACTCTACATATAAAACTGGATGTGAGAATTTAACAAATTATCAGTAACATATGGTACTTTTTGAAAATTATAATGGCAAGAGTACCAAATGTTGATATTCATATAATATAAAGATATCATGTTGGATTTACAACAATGGGATATAATCACATATTGGGGGAAATTTTAAAGTGTCTGAGTTCTAGATGAAAAACTGTAAGTACTCAATAGCTGCTGAAGGAGAGATATTGTAGGTACCAGGCCTCTGTGATCATCCCTACGTATATTAAATGCAGATACACTTAAGTAACAATAAATGAACTCACCAGTAATTAAAGAAACAAGAGACCTTAACAGGTGGCAGGTACAGAGGAGAGAATGGTATAGAGAGAATTATAAAAACGATATTAGTAGAGTACTTGAGTATCAAAGTCTCACTTTCAAAAAAGAAACAAATTTAAAGTATACATTTTAAAGAGAGATTTAAGACTCTAATTGTAGTATTATTGCATTGTTGGTATATAACAATAAAATAATAAATTTAACAATGTACTTTTTGGAAAAATCTTTCACACAGATACACCATAAAAATGATTGTATAATGACATTTCAAATTTTAAATGTAGAATTCTATGTATATAATAATGTTTGTGCTTTGTTTAATTTAGTTTCCATTTGGGAAGTTGGCAATAGAATGTGAAGCTCTTAAGAGGGAAGATACATTTTGACTTCGACAAATAGATAAATTTTTACTATAAATAAATATCTTTTCTTGTCTCAGATAACTTTATGTAGGCAAAATAAACCATATGCCTGTCTTTAGTATTTCTTTTAAATCTCTACTCCATCTCTTCCAATCAGTACACTATGATCTAAACTTAGCAACAAAAGCCATATCCATATAGAAGATTCATCAGACAAACTTGGAATTGAAGAGAGGATATTTAATAGTCCAGCAGCTATAATTATCTTCAGGTAATCTTTAATTACTTCTAATAGACACATCACTAGTTTCACATTTTAAATAATGTCCTTAGATTTTCTAGTAAAATTTTGCAATATATGCTAACCATCTCTGATTCTTCCTTTTAGTAATTCTACGGCTAACAATCTAATAAGATTCATTCTGGGGAAGATAGAAGACATCTCTTTCCCAGAAATAAAAAAGTGTTTCTACCATTTATTTAGTAACTAACACTGATTTTTTTTATTTTTAAATTTGTTTTGTGACTTCAAAAGTCCATGTGACCTCTTATGTGGAATATGCTGTCCTTGGTTCTTAATAACTCATGTTTGGATCTAAGTAAAATATCTAACTCCCTGTAGAACAAAAGCTGCCCTTTGTTTTGAAAGAAAGTGGCTGTGATATTTGCATTGAGCTCTTTCATTTCCTAATATATCATATAGTCTCAGTTTGATACTAATAGACAACTCTTGTGACAAAAACAGCATATTTTTCCATTAATAAACACAGCGGTATGGTGTGGTTCATGAGGAAAAATAAATAAAATTCCTCTACCATTAGGTTATTTTTTTTTTAAAAAAAAGTCTCTTTAACCTCCTGAAGTCCTATGTTAATAAAGATTTTTTTTCATTTTAAAATTGGACATAATTGCTGACATATAAGACTTATCAAGATATGTTTCTTTCCAATAATATAGTTTATATACATTAAGAATATAAGTTTCAAGCTGCAAAATTTTCATTTCTTTTCATCTAAAACCTATAGCGACTTGCACTGTAATGCTTATGTTTAGACTAGAGAGAACCTGCTTTTCATGTCTCAAAATAAAAATTAGTTGACCCTATTAACACCAACTCAAGGATTTCTGCCTGCATTCACTTGGAACCAGCCTTTTGACTTCAGTGAGGTAATAAAAGAATTCAGAACAGGTCTCCTCAGGGATCATCTATGTCATCTATTCAGCCTGGAGACTGGACAGATCACAGATTCAGTAATTGCTCAAATATTACTCATAAGATAACATTTATTGAGCACCTACATTGAGTAAGGTACTGGATGTAGTCAGTGAATGGAACCGATAAAATTACCTCTTTTCATGGCTTTTGAGCAGACCACAGGGACCATATGGGCAATTATAATAGCTACAGCATTTAATCAGAGAAAATGTGAAGCACAGTAAGGTTGTAAACCAAAACGTGGAATTCGCTTTATGCTGCAGTTCTTCATTGTGGCCCATTTCTTTGTAAATATCAAAAACTGCAGAGTTAAAGTGAAGTCTGTGAGAACAGCTATGAGGACACAGGAGAACAGGACAATAGTTGCAAATGATGTCTTTGAAAGTGAAGAACTTGGTTCACCTAACAAACTCCATATGATGAGAAAGATAGGGGAAAAGGGGTGTTCTCCATACTTAAAAAAGAAATAGAGGCAGTGGTTGATATTTAAATATTGAGTGACATAGGAATGGAGAGACTTGGAGACAAAGACCTATGATTCACCCTTCTTCCTCTTTAAGATGTTGATTTACCTGCTTGCAATCCCAACAATGGATAAGTGTTCCTCTTTGCCCACATCCTCTCCAGCATCTGCTGTCCTCTGAGTTTTTCACCTTAGCCATTCTGACTGGTATAAGGTAGAATCTCAGTGTTGTTTTGATTTGTATTTCCCTGATAACTAAGGATGCTGAACATTTCTTTAGGTGCTTTAGAGCCATTTGAGTTTCCTCAGTTGAGAATCCCCTGTTTAGCTCTGTACCCCACTTTTTAATAGGGGTATTTAATTCTCTAGGGACTAACTTCTTGAGTTCTTTGTATACGTTGTATATTAGACCTCTATCGGATGTAGGGTTAGTAAAGATCTTTTCCCAATTTGTTGGTTGCCGTTTTGTCCAATTGACTATTTCCTTTGCCTTACAGAAGCTTTGCAGTTTTATGAGGTCCCATTTGTTGATTCTTGTTCTTAGAACATAAGCCATTGTTGTTCTGTTCAAAAACTTTTCTGCTGTGCCCATGTGTTCAACGTTTGTCCCTACTTTCTCCTCTACAAACTTCAGTGCGTCTGATTTTATGTGTAGATCTTTGATCCACTTTGACTTAAGCTTTGTACAAGGAGATAAGAATGGGTTGATTTGCATTTTTCTGCATGCAGACCTCCAGTTGATCCAGCACCATTTGTTAAAAAGACTGTCTTTTTTTCCACTGGATGTTTGTAGCTCCTTTGTCAAATATCAAGTGACTGTACATGTGGGTTCTTTTCTGAGTCCTCAATTCAATTCCATTGATCTTTCTCTGGAAATCAGTTTGGCAATTCCTCAGAAAATTAGATAGAGTACTACCTGTGGACCCAGCTGTACAACTCCTGGGCATATACCCAGAAGGTGCTCCTACATGTAATAAGGACATATACTCCACTATGTTCATAGCTGCCTTATTTATAATAGCCAGAAGCTGGAAAGAACCCAGATGTCTGTGAACAGAGAAATGGATACAGAAACTGTGGTATATATACACAATGGAGTACTATTCAGCTATTAAAAACATGAATTCATGAACTTCTTAGGCAAATGGATGGTACTAGAAAGTGTCATCCTGAGCGAGGTAACCCAGTCACAAAAGAATGCACATGGTTTGCACTCACTAGGAAGCAGATACTAGTCCAAAAGCTCAAAATAAACAATTTACAATTCACCCAGCAAAGGAAGCTCAAGATGAAGGAGGACTTAAGTGAGGGTGCTACGCTTCCTCTGAGAAGGGGAACATAATACAGGAGCAATAAGGGAGGCAATGTGTGGAGCAGAGTCTGAAGTAAAGGACACCCAGAGACTGACCTACCTGGGGATTCATCCTATAAACAGTCACCAAACCCCGGCACTATGACAAGAAGCATGTACCAAAGGAGCATAACATGGTTGTCTCTGGAGGGCCACTGCCAGAGCCCTACAAATACAGAGGCAGAAACTAGCAACCAACTATTGGACTGGGTTTGGGGTCCACAACGGAGAATCTGAGGGTAGTCCAGAGGAGCTGAAGGGGTTTACAGCCCCATGGGAAGAACAATAACTTTGGATACCCAGATACCCCAAGACTCCCAGGGACTGAACCATCAACCAAGGGGTATACATGATTCCAGCCAAAAATGTGGCAGAGGAATGCCTTGAGGAATGCATCAGTGGGAGGAGTGGTCTTTGGTCAGGGAAAGGCTCAATAGAGGCCCCAACAAAGGGAAACAGATGGGGGTAGGTTGTGGGGGAGATGGGATTGTGTCTAGTAGAGGGGAATATACATGGAGGCAGGGGTGGGAGGAAGGGGTAGGAATCTTTGGGAGAGGGGAAATTGGGAAAGGTTTTACCATTGGCAATGTAAATGAAGAAGATACTCAATTAAAAAAAAGATGTTTATTTTATAGAGAGAATGATTGCAGACTAGAGACATAGAACAGTCTCCCTAGTCTTTGGGTGAGGAACAAAACTTTGGATGTTTAGTTGAAGGCAGAGGTACTAGGCATGGCGAAAAAGTGACACCAACCAAAACCAGAGAATTTTGACAAAATATTAAATTTTGAACTTAGTAGTAGCAATTCACTCTAAAAGTGTCAAGTCACTAGCACAAAGAGTATCTACCCTTTCTCACTTGCTCACTGATGCTATGGTAAAGGAATCAGCATATATAGGGGGCTTACAAATGAATCTTTCAGTTGAGAAGATCAAAAAGCCAAAAACTCTCATGATTCTGATTGTGGTTGGTAGTACAACCAACTTACCCCTCACAAGTAGAATATTCTTATAGGCATGGCCTGACCTCTGAGAAGAGGTGATAATGTGACTGACGTAGGAGAGTAGTCAGAGTAGAGTTGCTCACCCATCATATGTCTACATATTGTCTCACTGGTACCTACAACATTGGTCTCATTGCTCTCTGCATTATGCAAGCATCAAGTATATAATATTGAATGTAACTATTGTCTGGAAGTTTTCAACATTTGTCTCCATGCTACAAAATGAATGCCTTTGATAGCATGGTACCCTGAAGATAGTGTCTACTGTCCTTTTGTTGTCAAGCCTGCATCACTGTAGCTCTAGCAAGGAGTAAGACTGGAAAGGGTCAAAGTAGCATTTGTGTCCCAGTAAGGAGTGCCTTTTGCATCAAACTTCTTTGGTCTCAAAAAGAAAACTATACCGCCAGCCCATATATCGAGTGCACAGATGGAATACTAGGAAAAAATAAATAACATCTCAATCACTCATCTCTTTAACAAGGAAGATATGTAGGCAGGAATGTCTCATTGTTTTACGATGTAATCTTCTCTGTTATATACCTTTTTCACAAGAACATTTCCTCACTTTCTCATTTCCTCCTCCCTTCTTTGCCTGCTTCACCCTCATTATACTTTTTTTTTATATTTGTAATGATTAACAAATTCATCTTCATTAATATTTAAATTTGATGTATAAGAATTATGCTCCATTCCTTTTCTGTCATTATTGTAGGATAACCAAACATTAACAATGTTGAGTTCTTCCCTTCTGTATCTAGCTTGCTTTTAATTTGAGGTCATTGCTATTATTATCTATTTCCCATGTCTGGGTGGAAGATGGGAGGGGTTGAGAAAATTATAAGCTCAGTAGAGCAAACAAAACTTGGCAGGAAATAAGGGAGGAAAAGGTAATTTTTATTACAATTTTCAGGAAATCTGTGTTGCAACGTGGTTAGTCCTTGGATCAAAGGAGCTTATATGAAAACTATAGTTAGTCCATTCAAGAAAACTTAAATCTTAAACAAACCTTCCAAGCCACAGTACAGTTTAAATGGGAGGGGTACCGAGGAAAGATCATATATTGAAAGCTGTAAAACAGGAGCAACAGTTACCTACCAAAGCAAACTCATCAGAATTACAAATGAGCTCTCAGCAGAAATCCTAAATCAAGTAATGAAACCAAAACACTGCAGTATAAGACATAAGCTTATTAACTGACGTGAAAAAAATTGAATCTGGAAAAACTGTATTTCAAAAAATGGAACAGAACAGTCAAAGAGCACACATGCATCGACCCATGGCTCCAGCTGCATATATAACAGATGCCTTGTCGACTCAATGGGAGGAGAGGCCCTTAGTCCTCTGAAGGATGGATGCCCCAGGGTAGGGGAATGTTAGGATGGGAAGCAAGAGTGGGTGGGTAGGTGGGGGAGCATAGAAGCATGGGGAGAGCAATGGGAACAGGGGTTTTGGGAGGGGAAACCAGGAAAGAGGACAATATTTGAAATGTAAATAAAGAAAATATCTAATAAAAAAAAAGAGTTTCCAAGAATTTACAAAGTAAAGCAAGTTATGACCACCATGTTAGAATTGCTGAAGTCATTTATGAAGTCTTACATATAAATGAAAGGAAAGACTCAAGATTGGGAAAGAATATAAATCATCAGACAGACAGATGAGGAAATGAATTGGGAAAGGGAACTCACACATTCAATTCACTGATACAGAAAATGTTCAATACCACCAAAAGAAATCAAAGAGAATAGCAACACAATTCAAGGAGTTAGTTAATAATTGCCAGCAGTATCACAACATGCAACAGGCCTGATATTTTCAACTAAAGGACACAGGTGACCCTCTAAAGGGTCAGGGTCAACTTGGGTTGACCCTCAACTAAAGGATACAGTAACCACAAAGCTTTACAAGCGATTATTATTTTCTTGGTTGCCCTTCAGCACTACATGATATCTTCCTACTGCCAAAGAAACCATGCACATCTGACAGAGTCCAGAGGACCCTGTCCTGTAACTGGCTTGAATTCCTCACTCCTAAAGACTAAGCTTTCACAGTACCAGAAAGTATCATGCGAGTTTCTGAAGGACCGAGACAAGGACCACCCCTAGCTGTCTATTGTGCCTGTGAAATGCTATTGTGGGTGCATTACTGGCATGTGTATCTTGAACTTTTCTCTCATAGGACTTAAGTTCCACTCAAAAGAATGGAGAATATAGTCCTGGAAACTCACCTAGCTATGCAGTGCTAATGAAGTCATGGTTACTGGAGAAGAACCTACAACCCCCAATTACTAAACCAGAATAATCGCTAAGTTCACTAATTATTTGTCCTTATTCTCACAGAAAACTATCTTCCTCATCCTTCATTACAAAAAGTTCCCTTTCAATAGGCAGAGACCTTTTAGAACCTCAACTAGTCAATACACAGGTTTGTAGAGACCAGTCCCAGTAGACATACCTACAAAACAAAAACAAAAAACAACAACAACAACAAAAAATACCTTCCTGCCTGCACCTTGATATCAGTAACTATACCCATGAAGTCTCACCAATATGCCTGCCTAAATCTGAGCAAAATAGGGACAACAACAGAAATGCTACAGTGAAAGAGCATGAGGCCTTTACCCTATACACACACACACACACACACACACACACACACACACGCACCCTACAGGTAACTAATTTTCCCCAGAGAAGTCCTCAGCAATTGGATATCCAAAACCAAATGTAGACTAACAAGGCTCCATTTAGGAATCTATACGTGTCTTTATATATGATGTAATGCTGGGCAGTGGTTGCGCACATTTTTAATCCCAGCATTTGGGAAGCAGAAGCAGGTGGATTTCTGAGTTAGAGGATAGCCTGGTCTTCTACAGAGGGAGTTTTAGAACAGCCAGGGCTACACAGAGAAACCCTGTCTCGAAAACCAAACAAAAAACAAACAAAAACAAAAGAAAAATGAATGTAACAACAATTAATGAAACTGAGAACATAAATTTGAAAGAGAGCAAGGAGGGGCATATGGATGGGGAAAGAGAAGAAACAAAGGAGGTAATAATCCTCACAAAATTAAAAGAAAATATTTATTTCTAAATTAGAATCCTAAAAAGAGAGGAATTATGTTTCAAGAGTGTTTAGTCTCTCGAATGTCAGAAATGCAAATTAAAATTACAGTGGAATAGTAAAATAAATGATAGTTTAGAAGATTGGATTTACAGCAACGTGTAATTAGGTAATCTCCACAAGAAACATGCTCTACTAGCAAAGACACACGAAGATTAAAATGAAAGTATATAAAAATCATTGTACCAAGAAACCTAAAATTGAAAATAGACTGTACTTATACCATAGCATAATAAATTTAAAATATTTAAAATGGTAAATAAAGTTAGTACATTGAATAAGAAGAAGACCAACTCATAAAGAAAGTAAAAAAAAATATATCATATATCATATACACACGAAATACTGATGCTTTTTTCATAAAATGATTATCAGTAGGCAGAATTAGAAGCCTAATACTCTGTAAACTAACTGATAAAATAACTTTATAAAAGGTACAGACAGAGCCAATGAGTGTCAAAGTAGGATTTCAATAGGTAAGAAAAACATTTGTTGACAAATAGAACTGTGCTAAATTAAAAAGCTCCCACTTGAGGGAGGGGCGGCGGCGGCAGCAGTGCAGCAGTGGCTGGTCCACCTGAAGGGCCATCAGCAGTGGAACCAAGGCGACACAGGGTCCAGTTAGGCCCTGTGCCCACGACCACTGACCTTCGCTGACCAGCCGGGCTACAAGCAGCTGCGGTTTTGCGGCGCCTTTCGCTGCACGGAAGCCACTTCAGAACTTGGCCTCCTGCCCGTCAGGAGAGGCTAACTTCCATCTTGGTTTCGGATTCCAGACAGATCAGACAGACTGAGATCAGCCTGGGCAGCGCCACCACATCTCCAGGTCCTGCAAGAGGCTAGAGGGGCTTCCGGGCGGCCAGCTGGGAGAAGGCGGTGTGCTCCGGTGAATCCAGCAGACCCCAGCTGGAGCCTTCGGGTGCCTGATTCGGGATCTGAACAGCCTGGGCAGCAGCACCCTGTCTACAGACAGTGCAGGAGGTAAGCTGTGCACCAGAGGCCAACTGGGTAGGGGCAGCTTGCACTGGTGAGTCCAGCACTGACAAGACAAACTAACACAAGTGAGAACTAGATGGCAAAAGGCAAACACAGGAACCTCACTAACAGAAATCAAGGCAATATGGCTACATCTGAACCCACCTCTCCTCTACCAACATGTCCTGGATACCCCATCACACCAGTAAAACAAGATTTGGATCTAAAATCACTGGTCATGATGCTGGTACAGGAACACATGAAGGACATACTTAAAGAAATTCAGGAGAAAATGGATCAAAAGTTAGAAGCCCTTGCAAGGGAAACACAAAAATCATTGAAAGAAATCCAGGAGAATACAAAAGCCAACAATGAGGAAACACAAAAAACACTTAAAGAAATACAGGAGAACTTTGGTCAACAGGCTGAGGTCATGAAAGAGGAAACACAAAAATCTCTTAAAGAATTGCAGGAAAGCACAAACAAGCAAGTGAAGGAGCTAAGCAAAACCATCCAGGATCTAAAATCAGAAGTAGAAACAACTAAGAAAACTCAAAAGGGAGACAACTTTGGAGATAGAAAGCCTTGGGAAGAAATCAGGGGACAGAGATGCAAATATCAACAACAGAAGACAAGGGATAGAAGAAAGAATCTCAGATGCTGAAGATTCCATAGAAACCATGGACTCAACAGTTAAAGAAAATGCAAAATGCAAAAAGCTTGTAATCCAAAATATCCAGAAAATACAGGGCACAATGAGAAGACCAAACATAAGGATTATAGGCATAGATGAGAGTGAAGATATACAACTTAAAGGGCCAGCAAATATCTTCAATAAAATTATGGAAGAAAACTCCCCTAACCTAAAGAGAGAGATGCCCATGAATATACAAGAAGGCTACAGGACTCCAAACAGACTGGACCAGAACAGAAATACTTCCCGTCACATAATAATCAAAACACCAAATGTTCTAAACAAAGAAAGAATATTAAAGGCAGTACGAGTAAAAGGCCAAGTAACATATAAAGGAAGACCTATCAGAATCACAGCAGACTTTTCACCTGAGACTATGAAGGCTAGAAGGTCCTGGGCAGATCTCATGCAGACTCTAAGAGAACACAAATGCCAACCAAAACTACTAAATACAGCAAAACTCTCAATCACCATAGATGGAGAAACTAAGATATTTCATGACAAAACCAAGTTTACCCAGTATCTAGCCACAAACCCAGCCCTACAAAGGATAATAGGAGGAAAACACCAATACAAGAACGGAAACGTCACCCTGGAAAAAGCAAGATAGTAACCTTTCATCAAACCCAAAAGAAGTTAAGCAATCAAATTTAAAAAATAACGTCAAAAATGATAGGAAGTAACAATCACTATTCCTTAATATCTCTTAACATCAATGGACTTAATGCCCCAATAAAAAGACACAGACTAACTGACTGGATATGTAAACAGGACCCTACATTTTGCTGCTTACAGGAAACACACCTCAGGGTCAAAGACAAACACTACCTTAGAGTAAAAGGCTGGAAGACAATTTTAAAAGCAAATGGTCTCAGGAAACAAGCTGGAGTAGCCATTTTAATATCAGATAAAATTGACTTTCAACCCAAAGTCATCAAAAGAGACTCTGAGGGACACTTCTTGCCGGTCAAAGGAAAAATACAACAAGAAGAACTCTCAATCCTGAACATCTATGCTCCAAATGCAAGGGCACCCTCTTTCGTAAAAGAAACTTTATTAAAACTCAAAGCACACATTGCACCTAACATGATAATTGTGGGTGACTTCAACACTGCACTTTCCTCAATGGACCGATCACGAAAACAGAAAATAAACAGGGACACAATGAAACTAATTGAAGCTTTAGACCAATTAGATTTAACAGATATATATAGAACATTCTATCCTAAAACAAAAGAATATACCTTTTTCTCAGCACCTCATGGCACCTTCTCCAAAATCGACCATATAATTGGTCACGAGACAGACCTCAACAAATATAAGAAGATCGAACTAATCCCATGCTTCCTATTAGATCGCTATGGAGTAAAAGTGGTCTTCAATAACAACAAAAACAACAAAAAACCCACATACACGTGGAAACTGAACAATATTCTACTCAATGATAACTTGGTCAAGGAAGAAATAAAGAAAGAAATTAAAGACTTTTCAGAACACAATGAAAATGAAAACAAAACATACCCAAATCTATGGGACACAATGAAAGCAGTGCTAAGAGGAAAACTCATAGCCCTGAGTGCCTCCAAAAAGAAAATGGAGAGAGCATACATTACCAGCTTAATAACACACCTGAAAGCCCTGGAACAAAAAGAAACTATTTCACCCAGGAGGAGTAGAAGGCAGGAAATCATCAAACTTGGGGCCGAAATCAATCAAGTAGAAACAAAGAGAACCATACAAAAAATCAACAAAACCAGGAGCTGGTTCTTTGAGAAAATCAACAAGATAGATAAACTCTTAGCCAGACTGACCAAAGGGCACAGAGGAAGTATCCAAATTAACAAACTTAGAAATGAAAAGGGAGATATAACAACGGAAACTGAGGAAATCCAAAAAATCATCAGATCCTACTACAAGAGACTGTACTCAACACAACTGGAGAATCTGGAGGAAATGGACAATTTCCTTGACAGATACCAAATACCAAAATTAGATCAGGACCAAGTAGACCATCTAAACAGTCCCATAATGCATAAAGAAATAGAAGGAGTCATAGAAAGTCTTCCAACCAAAAAAAGCACAGGACCAGATGGTTTCAGTGCAGAATTCTATCAGACCTTCAAAGAAGACTTAACACCAATACTCTTCAAACTATTCCACAAAATAGAAACAGAAGGAACACTACCCAATTCCTTCTACAAAGCCACAATTACACTGATACCAAAGCCACACAAAGTTCCAACAAAGAAAGAGAACTTCAGACCAATTTCCCTTATGAACATCGATGCAAAAATACTCAATAAAATTCTTGCCAACCGAATCCAAGAACACATCAAAACGATCATCCACCATGATCAACTAGGCTTTATCCTGGGAATGCAGGGTTGGTCCAATAAAGAAATCTATCTATGCAATCCACTACATAAACAAACTCAAAGAACAAAACCACATGGTCATTTCATTGGATGCTGAAAAAGCATTTGACAAAATTCAGCATCCCTTCATGCTTAAAGTCTTGGAGAGAACAGGAATTCAAGGCCCATACCTAAACATAGTAAAAGCAATATACAGCAAACCAGTAGCCAGCATCAAACTAAATGGAGAGAAACTTGAAGCAATCCCACTGAAATCAGGGACCAGACAAGGCTGCCCCCTTTCTCCTTGTCTTTTCAATATTGTACTTGAGGTACTAGCTCGGGCAATGCGACAACATAAGGATATCAAAGGGATACAAATTGGAAAGGAAGAAGTCAAACTATCATTATTTGCAGACGACATGATAGTCTTCCTAAAGTGACCCAAAAAACTCCACTAGAGAGCTCCTACAGCTGATAAACAACTTCAGCAAAGTGGCAGGTTATAAAATCAACACAAGCAAATCAGTGGCCTTCCTTTACTCAAAGGATAAGCAGGCTGAGAAAGAAATTAGGGAAATGACCCACTTCACAATAGCCACAAACAGTATAAAGTATCTTGAGTTGACTCTTACCAAACATGTGAAAGATCTGTATGACAAGAACTTCAAGACTGAAGAAGGAAATGGAAGAAGACCTCAAAAAATGGGAAAACCTCCCATGCTCATGGATCAGTAGAATCAATATAGTTAAAATGGCCATTTTGCCAAAAGCAATATACAGATTCAATGCAATACCCATCAAAATCCCAACTCAATTCTTCACAGAGCTAGAAAGAGCAATTATCAAACTCATCTGGAACAACAAAAAAACCCAGGATAGCTAAAACTATTCTCAGCAACAAAAGAAAATCTGGGGGAATCAGTATCCCTGACCTCAAGCAATACTACAGAGCAATAGTGTTAAAAACTGCATGGTATTGGTACAGTGACAGGCAGGAGGATCAATGGAACAGGATTGAAGATCCAGAAATGAACCCACACACCTATGGCCACTTGATCCTCGACAAAGGGGCTGAAAACATCCAATGGAAAAAAGATAGCCTTTTCAACAAATGGTGCTGGTTCAACTGGAGGTCAGCATGCAGAGGAATGCAAATTGATCCATTCTTGTCTCCTTGTACTAAGCTCAACTCCAAATGGATCAAGGACCTCCACATAAAGCCAGACACTCTGAAGCTAATAGAAAAGAAAATGGGGAAGACCCTTGAGGACATCAGTACAGGGAGAAAGTTTCTGAACAGAACACCAATAGCGTATGCTCTAAGAACAAGAATTGACAAATGGGACCTCATAAAATTACAAAGTTTCTGTAAGGCAAAGGACACCATCAAGAGGACAAATCAACAACCAACAAATTGGGAAAAGATCTTTACCAATCCTACATCAGATAGAGGGCTAATATCCAATATATATAAAGAACTCAAGAAGTTAGACTCCAGAAAACCGAACAACCCTATTAAAAAATGGGGTACAGAGTTAAACAAAGAATTCTCACCTGAAGAACTTCGGATGGCGGAGAAGCATCTTAAAAAATGCTCAGGTGAGAATTCTTTGTTTAACTCTGTACCCCATTTTTTAATAGGGTTGTTCGGTTTTCTGGAGTCTAACTTCTTGAGTTCTTTATATATATTGGATATTAGCCCTCTATCTGATGTAGGATTGGTGAAGATCTTTTCCCAATTTGTTGGTTGCCGATCTGTCCTCTTGATGGTGTCCTTTGCCTTACAGAAACTCTGTAACCTTATGAGGTCCCATTTGTCAATTCTTGCTCTTAGAGCATACGCTATTGGTGTTCTGTTCAGAAACTTTCTCCCTGTACCGATGTCCTCAAGGGTCTTCCCCAGTTTCTTTTCTATTAGCTTCAGAGTGTCTGGCTTTATGTGGAGGTCCTTGATCCATTTGGATTTGAGCTTAGTACAAGGAGACAAGGATGGATCAATTCACATTCTTCTGCATGCTGACCTCCAGTTGAACCAGCACCATTTGTTGAAAAGGCTATCTTTTTTCCATTGGATGTTTTCAGCCTCTTTGTCGAGGATCAAGTGGCCATAGGTGTGTGGGTTCATTTCTGGATCTTCAATCCTGTTCCATTGATCCTCCTGCCTGTCACTGTACCAATACCATGCAGTTTTTAACACTATTGCTCTGTAGTATTGCTTGAGGTCAGGGATACTGATTCCCCCAGATTTTCTTTTGTTGCTGAGAATAGTTTTAGCTATCCTGGGTTTTTTGTTGTTCCAGATGAATTTGATAATTGCTCTTTCTAACTCTGTGAAGAATTGAGTTGGGATTTTGATGGATATTGCATTGAATCTGTATAGTGCTTTAGGCAAAATGGCCATTTTAACTATATTGATTCTACCGATCCATGAGCATGGGAGGTTTTCCCATTTTTTGAGGTCTTCTTCCATTTCCTTCTTCAGAGTCTTAATGCAAATCAAAACAACCCTAAGATTTCATCTTACACCAGTCAGGATGGCTAAGATTAAAAATTCAGGAGACAGCAGGTGTTGGAGAGGGTGCGGAGAAAGAGGAACACTCCTCCACTGCTGGTGGGGTTGCAAATTGGTACAACCACTCTGGAAAGCAGTCTGGCGGTTCCTCCGAAAACTGGGCACCTCACTTCCAGAAGATCCTGCTATACCACTCCTGGGCATATACCCAGAGGATTCCCCACCATGTAATAAGGATACATGCTCTACTATGTTCATAGCAGCCCTATTTATAATTGCCAGATGCTGGAAAGAACCCAGGTATCCCTCAACAGAAGAGTGGATACAAAAAATGTGGTATATCTACACAATGGAGTACTATTCAGCCATTAGAAACAATGAATTCATGAAATTCTTAGGCAAATGGATGGAGCTAGAGAACATCATACTAAGTGAGGTAACCCAGACTCAAAAGGTGAATCATGGTATGCACTCACTAATAAGTGGTTATTAACCTAGAAAACTGGAATACCCAAAACATAATCCACACATCAAATGAGATACAAGAAGAAAGCAGGAGTGGTCCCCGGTTCTGGAACGACTCAGTGAAACAGTATTTGGCAAAACCAGAACGGGGAACTGGGAAGGGGTGGGAGGGAGGACAGGGGAAGAGAAGGGGGCTTACGGGACTTTCGGGGAGTGGGGGGAGGCTAGAAAAGGGGAAATCATTTGAAATGTAAATAAATTATATCGAATAAAAAAAAATGCTCAACTTCATTAGTCATTAGGAAAATGCAAATCAAAAGAACCCTGAGATTTCACCTTACACCAGTCAGAATGGCTAAGATTAAAAAGTCAGGAGACAGCAGGTGTTGGAGAGGGTGTGGAGAAAGAGGAACACTCCTCCACTGCTGGTGGGGTTGCAAATTGGTACAACCACTCTGGAAATCAGTCTGGTGGTTCCTCAGAAAACTGGGCACCTCACTTCCAGAAGATCCTGCTATACCACTCCTGGGCATATACCCAGAGGATTCCCCACCATGTAATAAGGATACATGCTCTACTATGTTCATAGCAGCCCTATTTATAATTGCCAGATGCTGGAAAGAACCCAGGTATCCCTCAACAGAAGAGTGGATGCAAAAAATGTCGTATATCTACACAATGGAGTACTATTCAGCCATTAGAAACAATGAATTCATGAAATTCTGAGGCAAATGGATGGAGCTAGAGAACATCATACTAAGTGAGGTAACCCAGACTCAAAAGGTGAATCATGGTATGCACTCACTAATAAGTGGATATTAACCTAGAAAACTGGAATACCCAAAACATAATCCACACATCAAATGAGGTACAAGAAGAAAGGAGTAGTGGCCCCTGGTTCTGGAAAGACTCAGTGAAGCAGTATTCCGCAAAACCCGAACGGGGAATTGGGAAGGGGTGGGTGGGAGGACAGGGGAAGAGAAGGGGGCTTACGGGACTTTCGGGGAGTGGGGGGCTAGAAAAGCGGAAATCATTTGAAATGTAAATAAATTATATCGAATAAAAAAAATTAAAAAAAAAAAAAGAAGAAGAAGTAGAGGGGGGGAGGATGGGATAGGGGCTGTCCCAGAGTGGGGAAAATTGGGAAAGGAGATAACATTTGAAATGTAAATAAAGAATATATCCAATAAAAAAAAAAGCTTCCACTTAATGTAAGGAAGAAAGAAAAAACTCTCATTATAAAAGTAGAATATAAGACATTATAAAATATTTGCCAGTTAATCTTCTGATTGGGTATTAAAAATAATAATAAATAAAGACCAGAAAAATATTTACCATAGGAATAAATACAATTAATAAAATGATAAATGAACTAAGCAAACAATATTCACTGGAAGTACTAATAGCCCAAAATACACAAATATGCTTTAAGATATTTAACCTTTTTTATTGGGGAAATGAAATCAAAATTACATTTAAATACCTTTTCATCTAAGTCTACATGGTTATCATTAATAAAATACTAACAAATCCAGTTAAAGATGTATAGAGCATAATGGGTATAATACTTACATACTGTTAGTAGAAATTAAAGGAGGCACTATAGAAATTAAAGGAAACATTCCTCACAAAACTACAAATAATTTGACCATACTATGTGGTTGACTGGTTTTAGCCTATAATAGGTTGTGCAAGCAACAGCAGCTGTAGGGACAGTCCCCAAATCATCGTGGCTGTTGTTTTGCATTTTTTACTACTTCATCTGCCTCCATAGTCCCTGAGCCTTGGGGGCTTGACAAACTGTGAGTCTCTGTAGTAACCACCATCCACTGCCAAAGGAAATGTCTGTTCTGGGGGATTGAGAGGTAGTCTAATCTGTGCATATAGAGGTAATTATTTAGAAGGCAATTGGATACAATGCTAAGTTGGCAAAAAGAAATAGTAATAGATTCTCCTTAGGTCTATTTTCTTTTCTTGTAGTTATTGTCTTTAAGAGGTTTTGTTTTAAAACTGATTTTGTAAAACCACTTCTGATGACTTCCTTTCTCTATTCTATGGGACAATTTGAATAGTACCATTTTCAGGTCTTTCAGGTTCTTTATGAACTGGGCAGTGAATCCATTAGACTCTGAACTTTTGATTTGTGAGGCTTTTTCTTATTGTCTCGATATTATTGCCTCTGCTCTTACACATTGCTGGTGGGAGCGAAAATTGCTGTATCTACAGTGAAACCAATTCAAATTATTCTGAAAAATTGGAATATAGCTATCACATGGCCCATCTATACCATTCCTGGGAACAAGCCAAAGGATTTTATGCCCTTCCATAGAGAAATGTGGACACTTATGTTTACTGCTTTTCAATTTAATTTTTAATTGTTAGCAATCATTGATAAGTGGATATTAATTAGCCCTGAAGCTCTGAATACTGAAGATACAATTATCATATCAAATGATTCCCATGAAGAGGGCCCTAATCCTAGAAAGGCTTGGTCCAGCATTGTAGGGGAGTACCAGGACAGAGAAAAGGGGGGGGGAGATAGGAGAATGAATGGAGAGAAGAGGACTTATGAAACATATGTGGAGGGGGGAACTGGGAAAGGGGAAAGCTTTTGGAATGTATAACAAAGAATATAGAAAAAAATATATATATATATATATGGAAGAGAGAACCTCAATTGAGGAATTCTCTAGAGTTCATTGCTCTCTGGCAAGATGTAATTAATGTAGGCAATGCCTGGCTCAGTTTGTAGTCATTGCTAGACAGGTATTCTTAAACTTAACACACACACACACACACACACACACATACACACAAATGGTAACTAAGCAAATCCTTGTAAAAAAAGTCGGAGTACAAGGGAGTAAGTGATGGCATAATTATAGCAAGTGAGCACTGACTCCACTGCAGGCTTAATTTCCTCACTTATCTTTATGCAAGATTGGATTTGGTTGTTCTTTTCAAGCTTCTTCTGAAAACTGCATTCATCCCTGAAAGAAAAAAATCTAAAACTATAAAGAAAAGAAAATCAGTTCCCACTCTCTTCCTATTCCGTTCCCTCTCTCTCCACATGGTCATGGTCAACCTCTACTTCTCTGTTCTTTCCTTCTCACTGCCTCTGAGTTAACTCTTCTATATTGAAAAAAAAGGAAAGAAAGAAAGAAAAAAAAACAAAATTCAAGCTTGCAGAGAAGATGGGTAAAAATTTCCTCGTTCCTAGTTAAAATATTTCGTAAGGGAATGTTATTCATAATATTTATTCTTTTTTTTTTACATTTTACATTTGATTCTATTTCTTTTTAATAACCATTTTCTTTATTTACATTGCTAATGTTATTCCCTTTCCTCATTTCCCCTCTGAAAACCCCTTATCCAATGCCCCTCTCCTCCCGTTTACCAACCCACCCACTCCTGCTTCCCAGTCCTAGCATACCCCCATACTGGGCCATTGAGCCTTCTCAGGACCAAGGCTCTCTCCTCCCTTTGATGTCCAACAAGGCCAACCTCTGCTACATATGTGACTGAAGCCATGTTTCCTTCCATGTGTACTCATTGGTTGGTGGTTTAGTCCCTTTTTGTTGGACGGAGTTCTGGGGGTACAGGTTGGTTCATGTTGTTGTTCCTCCTATGGGGCTGCAAGCTCTCCTCATCTTAACATTATAAAGAGCATGCTATAGTAAAGTTAAATACATAAAGATAAATTCTTCATCTCTCATAGATACTTCCCAGTGTGGCTCCTCTTGCTATAATAAACATCATGATCATAACAATTAGAGAATAAAGGGTTTGTTTGGCTTACAGAATACATCACCAAAGGAAGCCAGGTAAGAACTCTGCTTCCAAGCCAGAAACTTGGAAGCAGGAACTGAGGTAGAAGCTACTTCAGGACTCTGCTAAATGACTTGCTTTTTCTCTGCCTTGTTCATTTACCTTTCTATACAGATCTTGCCCACATAGTTTTGGAAAACCTCTGGTGAACTGGAACTTCCTGAATGATCAATTAAGATAATGCCTCACAGACATCCCACTGGAGAATTCACAAAAGAAATTCCTCAAGTATGATGCCCCATTCCCTGGTATGTCTATGTTTGTCTCAAATTTGACAAACCAATCAACATATCCAGAAATAAATAAGAACTATAACAAAGAATATGTTAAAACCTAAAACAGAGGCATACATATGAGAAGCATCATAAGAAGAGAGAAATAAGTGGGGTCATATGGGTCTATTATATATGAAAAATAAACCTAAAACCTACATATTATAATATATAATATATTAATACTAGATAATATAAAATATATTATTGTACTGATATATATATACATAGATATATATATATACATAGATAGATAATTGTATACAGCCATCTAAGAGAAAGGATTAATATACTTTCATAACAAATGTAATGAATTCACATGTGTATATCTGAATAAAATCGGTGGAATCTGTATGAGATGATTAATGTGTGTGCTTTCTGGGATGGGATTCTAGAATTCATAGCCTTATCTCACCTTCAGTTCACTCTCACCACTTTCTATTTATGGCTGAAGATATCATCTCCATGTTCTTGTTGCAGCTGTTGGCTGCCATGCCTTCCCCACTATAAGATAGACTTCTATTCCTTTGCAACTGTGGGAGACCAAACTCTGAGAAACCAGACCTTCAACAGCTCTCATCTTGAGAGTTCACTGACCTTGCCGTTCACAGCTGGACCGCCCTCTCCTTCACACAAGGCCATAATGAGAATCAACTGATCCTTATCTCGGCTGAACACCTGGGATAGTCTGGACAGAGCCAGCATTCCAGGGAACTGCTTCAAGACAGAGTCAACATCCATCCTGGATGATCCTTCCTCTTTCTGTGCTTTTAGCATTCCCTTCAGTCCCTCCCTACTTCCTCTCAGGTGCCTTCAAAACCATGCGTTTTGCTTTTCATTAAAGAGGCCTTGACAAGACACCCCTTTTCGCTTGGCCTCGCTCTGTCTTTCCCGCCCATTTCTCTCTTTCAGGCTTGGGTTCTCCTCGGCTCCCCGAATAACTAGGTCCCACAGGACGGGATAAGTGGTGTCCCAATGTGGTGCTCTAGGTACGGATCGTTGCTGGATGGAAACCATTCAGGGGAAGGCTGCCGCAGTAAAGAAGTCATTGGGAGGAAGCCCTTTCACCATTCATGAAAGAAGGTTTTCTTCCATAAGTTTGCATTTTCCATCCCATAAGAAATAGGCCATTGTCTAAAAAATCGATCTTCATTAGAGATCTGAAAGCTTCTCTCGGGGAAAGTGGAGTTAGAGTTACAAAGAAAGATATGACAAAAAGTAGGTCAAGGATTAAATGAAATATTTACCAGGCAGGGCCCCGATGCTAGCCTACCTCTCTCCATGTGGTCATGGCCAGTCTCTACTTATCTACACTCTCTGCCTTTCTCTGCCTCCACTAACCCATTAACTTTCATCCTCTGTTCTGAATAAACTTTATTTTATACCATGCCTCTGTGTGTGTTCACCCTTCCCCCTTGTTAAAACTTAAACAAGAGAAAAAGCAGGCTTCAGAAAAGCAGTTTTTCCATGTGTAGGATGTTGTATCAAAAAAAAAAAAAGAAAGAAAAAGAAAAAAAAAGGAAAAGAAAAAAGAAAAAAATGGTTAAAAGCTATTTCAAAACTCCTGGGGAGGAGAGGAAAATGGGAAACATCCTGTTTCCTCTCTGAAACCTATTGGAGATTTCCTTAGTTCTGGTTAAGATATTTGGATCTCATTGGGACATCAAGTTTCCTTTCTGTCTTGTGTCTGGTTTTGGTGCACCAAAACCTGTCGACGTGTGTGTCAATTTATATTGTCTATTGTTTTGATTGGCTGAATGATCGCTGTTTTTATGTTTTATGTTAAAAAGAAAAAATGGTAAAAATGCTTTATCTGCTGGCAGTCTTGCCAGTTTGCAATTTACACAGAGAAAGCTAATTTAAGTTGCTTCACATTCTTAAGTATGAGTCAAACACAGCTGGAGAAAAAGCCACTTTTAAAAGGCCACCAGCCTCAAGGTTTGGGAAACTTTGGTTTAGCTTATGAAATTCATGTAATCGCTTTATTCTTGTTTTTAATTGGTCTTAATGGTATAAAGTTTTACATATCTTGACTATAGAGTTATAAATTAATTGGTTATAATTTAAAAGGAATAGTGTTATTAAGAAAAGGGTTGTTTAAAACTGGTGATTCAGTGTCAGAGCCATCTTAACTAGCTACATGTGGCATGACTCAACACAGGAAATACAGACCTCTAAGATGTTTCTAAATTGGCAGTGTTTTGTGTGAATCTTGGCCTGGAGATTGGATGTATAAGAAATACAATTTAAATAATGTCTCTTTAATAAGTTACACTGTCATACACTTGAAAATAAGAACTGGCAGGCAAACCTTCTGATGTAAAAATAATGTGTTTGCCATTGATTTTAAAGAAAATAGATTGTTTAAAATTGGGATTTGCTTCCAAAGTTGTAGTTGTGCTCTAATATTTCAAGAAAAAAATGAGTTACAATAAAAATTGCCAGTGTGTCATTGGCTGCTGTTTTCAGTTTGCTGTCTGGTTAAAGGTTCACAATTCTTAACATATTTTGTAATTAAGATAATCTTAAGAGTGATACAGCTATGGCCATTATAGGCCTATTGCCACATTTCCACAAGTTTATTGGCTACAATGTTAGAAACAAAATTTAACCCTCCAAGATTAAAAAGGAGATCTCAGTGGAAATTTATTTGATATCAAACAGGCTCCTTTGACTACTATGAAACTACGAGTAGAATTTTTCCGGGAACCCTGAAATAACAGGGTCCTTTTGTTATTCAATCCTCAAAATGTCCTTGCAGGACTGGTGGGTTTGGGTCTGGTCTTAGATAAAAGGCTTAGATTAGAAGGTGGTTACGTTTGAGGAACAGCATATAGCATCCTTGCCAAGGACTCAAAGTGGATATGGTTTGATCTGGAAAATATCATCCTAAGTGAGGTAACCCAATCACAAAAGAATACACATGGAATGCAATCTCTGATAAGTGGATATTAATTAGCCCAGAAGCTCTGAATACCCAAGGCACAAATCACATAACAAATAACTTGCATGAAGAAGTATGGAGAGGGTCCTGATCCTGGAAAGGATTGATCTAGCATTGGAGGGGAATATAAGGACAGAGAAAAAGGAGGGAGGTGATTGGAGAATGGATGGAGAGACAAAGGTTTATGGGACATATGGGGAGGGGGATCTGGGAAAGGGGAAATCATTTGGAATGTAAAAAAAGAATATAGAAAATAAAAATATTAAAAAGTATTTACATTTGAATTAATGCAAAGCTTAGAGCTCCCTCAGGGGAAGCTAGTGAGGAAGCTTGTGAGAAATTGTTTCTGTATTACAGGCCCCACCTAGGGAGTGTTTGACTAAAAGAACATTCTTGAAAGACCTATCCAGGTGTGGTTTAAAATGCAGTTCAAATCTAGAAAACGTCAATAAGGCTATGCAGAACTTATAAAGGGTTCTACATACAAAATTACATACAAAATTACATATAATAATTTTGTATGTCTACTCCATACAAAATTATTATAGATTTAAAGGGTTGTTTTTTGCTTTACATTCTGATAATTATAAAAGCATTTGCTTCTAACTTTAAAGAAGCAATAAAACAATTTCATTAGAAGGTTTTTTTTTTCCTCAAGGAATGGCTAATAGCCTTACCTATGTGAGAAAAAAATGTTTTGTCTCCATTTCAATACAAGAAGCTAGGATCTTAAATTTTTCAGTGTATAATGTTCATGGAATGTTGTTACAGGCCTTTGCTCCTAACTATGGACTTTTAGAATTTTTATGTAAATGATTTTTAAAGGTTGTTAGGATATATTAATTGGCTTAATCTTATATTAACCTCATCTTAAGCTTGCCCTGGGAGGATCTAAACCTCTGTTTTCAAGGTAAAAAAAATTTGTTCCTTGTTTCAAACAGCAATCAAATTGGTTATTACAAAACATTGATGGTTGATCTATTACATGACAAGCTTTTTTGACAAAATTAATAATTGTTATCTAAAAAATAAATTGTTAAAAATTGCTTCTATACATGTTTCTATATTGTTATAGATTTATACATGCATCCTATAAAAATGCATCTACTATGGGAGTAAAGTTCATATAATTAGATCACATGTTTATTCTTTTGAGTGTCCCCTTGCTTCAGCACAGAAATTAAATTGGGTGCTGAAGCTGTTCTTTTTAAAATGTTAAAAATCAAACTTTTGATTTATATATTAATTATATTTATATATATCATGGCTCACAATTGCTTGAAATTGTTTCTTTTTAATGCTACTAATTCTTAACTTTTACAATTATTTATACAAATACAATTCAAAAAATTAATCAAAAAAATATACATATGACTATTGACAGCTTTTCAAGCTTTCTAGTTATAACTGTTTATACATATGCTATTTTTTATACTGAATGTTCCAAATCAGTTAAGACAAATATTATAACTCATTATTATAGTCAGTCATTTGAGATATTTTATTAACAAATTGATATTAGTCATATTACTGAGATTCCTCATAATTCAAAGACACAAGATATTATGGAACAGGCCCATAGAACTTTACAACAATATTTTTATAATAAAAGAGGGAAGAATCACATCTCTATATACCACCAAAATTTTAAAATTTTAATGCCAGGGAACTCTCTGAGTGTAGAGAAGAGGGCATGTTTGTGTTTTTTCTGCAGGATGCTGAAGGAACATTCTAGCTGCCAGAGTATGCTGATGCTGAGACTTCTCCCTGGCTCTCCATCTTGCTCCCCAGCCCTTTTGGGCCCCTCATGGGTCTTTTATTGCTTTTGTCATTTGGCCCCTGGGCTTTTAACAGATTTACCAGTTTCATTAAAGCATAGATCGATTCTGCCTTAAACAAACCAGTTGCAGTCCACTACCATCGGTTAAACACCCGAACCTCAGCCAAAGACCTCTCTTCCGTCAACGCAGAGACAGCAACCGTTGGCCTTCAGTTCTCCACCCTTGCTGCAAGCACGGAGCCTTCCTGGTTCTGTAAGCTGTGGAGATGTCTATGATGGGAGGGTGACCTCTGGCTCCTAATAGTGGCTGAGGGCCATAAGCTGTGGAGTTGCCAAAGATGGGAATAATTGTGGTGCCATGAGCCAGATGCACACCACCTATTGGATGCAGGATGACTCCATGACGGGATTATTGTGAGTCCACTACCTGGGTGCTCATCACGACCACCAAGGGCCTGATTAAGTCATTAGAGTGGGATGTGATGCTGGGAGTGGGTGCCACTCACATAGCCTAAGACAGAGGCCCTGCCCGACTAGAACCTAAAAAGGCCTAGTTACTGTGGTGCTGGATGTGGGGAAAAGCCACATAGCTTAAAACAGGCTCTCCACCGACACTCTTTCCATAGCCACCCCCCCCCAACTTTAAGAAAAAAGGGGGATAGGTGGGAGACCAAACTGTGAAAAACCAGATCTTCAACAGCTCTCACCTTGAGAGTTCACTGACCTTGCAGTTCACAGCTGAGCCACCCTCTCCTTCACACAAGGCCATAATGAGAATCAACTGATCATTATCCTGGCTGAACACCTGGGATGGTCTGGACAGAACCAGCATTCCTGGAAAACTGCAGATGCTTCAAGCCAGAGTCAACATCCATCCCGATGACCTTTCCTCTTTCTATGCTTTTAGCATTCCCCTCAGTCCCTCCCTACTTCCTCTCCGGTGCGTTCAAAACCAGGTGTTTTGCTTTTCATTAAAGAGGCTTTGACAAGACACCCCTTTTCGCTTGGCCTCGCTCTTTCCTACCCATTTCTCTCTTTCAGGCTTGGGTTCCCCTTGGCTCCCCGAATAACTAGGTCCTGTGGGATGGATATGCAACCACAGTCCAAATAAAGTCCTCTTTCACGAAACTGACTTTGTTCTCAGTGTTTCATCCCAGCAAGGGAGAAGTAACCAGTAGAATATGCGGAACTCTTTGCATTACACCCATTTGTGTATAGGCAACTCTATATAGGATGTGTACGTAAGTATAGTTATTTAATATTTCATAAGGTAATATAATATTTAAAATTATGCAGATATGAGCTGACTCATATAAATATAGTTATTTGATTTTCAATAGAGCTCTAGATTAAACTATTGAGTATTAATTAATTTATTCATTCTACTAATCAGGAATGATTGACACTATGATCTAGGCAATATGTTATTACTGGTAAACTAGGGAGTTATAAATAGGCACTGATAGCATTCATTTAAAGAAGACAGTGTAATAGTAATCATGCCAGTGACCATCCAACTGCAGTCTCATTTTAGACTCTGAAGGAAATTAAATCATCTCTGCTAACAGGAGAAACATGGAGAGGCAGCATCAGACAGAGCAGTGATGCTCCAGAAAATTTCACTGTTAAGTCTAGGAAACCATGGGTTTTAAACAAACATGAAAAAGTATGTGAAATCTATGTATATTGTTTTTGTGACTTTTTTGATTTGTTTTTTTTGTTTGTTTGTTTATGTGATAAAACACTACAACCAAAAACAACAAATGGAAGGGAGAATTTATTTTGGCTTATGGATCCAGAGGGATAAGAATCCTTTCTGTCTCGGTTAAATGTGTAAAAAGAAGTGCTAGACACAGCAACAGAAGCAAGAAACTGAGAGATTCCCATCCATATGCAGGAAGGACAGAGACCAAACTGAGTATAGTGCAAGATTGTGTATTCTCAAAGTCTAATTGCAGTGATATACTTAGCATGAAATCAAAATGTTCAAATAATTTAGCATATATGGGGCAGTTGTATTCAAGCCAACGCACTCTGGATCTCATAAGTTTGATGTGATTTCTTGTGAATGAACAAGTAAGTGGAGGATGTTATGGTTTATGTGTCCAGTGGGTTATTGAAAGGTTTATTTTTAAGTCTCTCTCTGTCTCTGTCTCTCTCTGTCTCTGTCTCTCTCTCTCTCTCTCTCTCTCTCTCTCTCTCTCTCTCTCTCTCTGTCTCTCTCTCTCTCTCCTCTAAGCCACTAAGCTATCTCACCAGCTTTCTATTTACAGACTTCTCTTCTAAGTCATTGAGTTTTTCACTGGATCACTGTAATGTGAAATGCCTGAGCAATCTACCTTAAGCTATATAAATGATTATTCTCATTAATTACTGGTTTTAAGAAAATAGGACATAAAATCTTGATTTATTTAGTGCAATGGAAAACATATAAGTAGTATTGTTTTTTTTTCATAGAAAAGTATGTATACTTTTCAGTGTGTTTCTCAATACAACATACACACACAAACACTGACATACAGAGATATACACACATACATATAAATAGATTGATAGAAATATATAGTTTCAGAATAGCATAGCATAGATCTTTATTATGGCTTATTATAAAACTAGTTAGTCTTCAAGCTTAATGGATAACCATTTATTTCACTAACATTCTACAAAATATTAATGAGTTAAAAATGCCATAGGATTGCTAAGATTTACTAGATATACTTAGGTTCTCCAAGAGCATATAATTCTAAGTTTTTGAATGATATCTGAAGTCACAGCTTAGCATCTTGACACCTATATTTATTTCCTACAGCATTGTAGGGGTCTTCCGGCTCTCTTACATGCAGTAGTACTTGCCTAGTCTGGGACACATCACTGCCAATGGAAGTTCTGGGATCTCTGGCATGATGAAAACTCAACTACTATTCCAATGGAGCCCCAGGCCGTGGCTCCCAAAGCCCCATGCATTTGGAGAACCTTCTGCCAAAAGCCACAGTGTTATGGCAGATAGTGAGTCTTGGCTATCAGGGGACTATGAGCGATGTTTACTGAAGACTGGAAAGCAGCCATTGATAGAGAAGTTTATAGATGTAGTTGTGATGGTGTTCCAGAGTTAAAAGGAAATGCCCACATATCCAAATTTAATAAACACTTTTCTCACAGTTACTTTCAAATATGCTTTATCAATTCGGTTTAATTATAGGAATACCTGAGGCCTAAAACGAATTTGGTGGTGTTTTTTTTTTTTTCCAGACAGAATAGACTGACAGGCACACACACACACATACCCAGAGAGGAAGACACACATACACACACACACACACACACACACAAACACACACACACACACACAGAGAGAGAGAGAGAGAGAGAGAGAGAGAGAGAGAGAGAGAGAGAGAACAAAAACACAGTGTTGAATTATCCTAAGTATAGCTTTCTTGGGTGGAAACAGAGACCTAAGAATGGAGAGAAAAACATAATTACTACCTACAAAAATAGCAGAGAAACACTGACATATTTTCATGGATTGAATCAAGATTATCTGCCAGATATTTGGCTTTGTGTCCTTTTAAAAATAACATTCCCTTGCATTCTTATGAGTTTGGAGTTCTCCCAATTATTCCTTTGTGACCAATTCACACCTGTGATTTCTTGGGGATGCTGAGTATGAGTTCATTGCCTACTGGATGGACAATTTAATTTCACTCTAAAGTTATTGCAATAATTACTGAAATTTCATGAAAGTTCGTGTTGGTTTAAATCATTTTATCCATTTTTCCAGCAGCAATTAATGAGCGGATAATTTAGTGAGCTTAAAAGTCACCTCTGATTTCATGTTTTAAAAATGTGAGTTAGAAGCATAGCTGTTTAACTATACAGAAGAAAAAAAGCATCTGATGTCTTGAGAACATTTATTTTAACTTAAAATCTTGCATGAAGTCAAGGCCTACTGTCTTCTTACCATCATTTTTTCCCTTTTTGGCTAAGCAATAAAGTACTCTCAAGA